>NC_048234.1:31133205-31219141 GCF_002007445.2 Ailuropoda melanoleuca
AAAAAATTAAATTAAATTAAATTAAATTAAAAAAAAAAAAGAGAAAGTTGGGGCACCTGCCTGGCTCAGTCCATAGAGCATGTGACTCTTGATCTTGGGGTGGTGAGTTCAAGCCCGATGTGCAGAGATTACCTAAAAATAAAACTTAAAAAAAAAGAAAGTAATAAATACAAAAATCCCATTGTATATTTCTCAGATTAACTGAGAACAGGATGAGTTTATCTCCGAAGAGATCCCTCGCTTGCCCTCAATCTCCATATGTTTAATTAAAACACACCCAAAGCCAATGAAAGCCAGCCTGTGTTGAAAATGTTCCGGAGTAAACAAAACAAGAGATACTCAGTGGAGATGTATTAGTTCTTTATCCAGGTGGTTCCTCCTGGAACAATTTTCTTTCAGTTTTTGGTACTAACATAATATAAAAAAGTCAAATCTGAAATCTGATTCAGAACAATCTCCTAAAAAAGAAATACAATTTTCCAGGAATAGCTAACTCCTTAAACTAGATATTTGAGATGCATCCTCAAATACCCAGACCAAGTGTAGACAATCTGACTAGTCTGTCGGTATAACCATAAAATGTATTTGAAAGAGCCCTTAACAGCCTAATTTAAGGCGAACAATAGATATTTCACTTTGCTAGGCAAATGCAAATCTATCACAGGAGAAATCTTCATCTGACCTTTGAAGTGAAGATTACAAGGCAGGGAGAGTTTGATCCTTCCAGTTTTTAGGATCTCATCCCTTTAAGGGGTGGGGGAGACAGGGGAAGGCTGGAGGAGGGGGAAGTCTGCCTTTAATCCCTGTGAGATTGAGAACCACGGATCCACCCCGAGTATTGATATGCAGAGAAGTAGCAAGGTTCAAGGAAAAACTGGTGAAGGTAACTGTTCCTCACTTCAGTGAAAAGGTAGAGATTTACACTGTTAACACCTGAGGATCTTCACATTTCCTCATTTAAAGAAAATCTATACATGTGTTAATATTAATTGTAAATTTTAGGGGTTAAGGTGTTAATACCTGGTGACTCCTTTATAAACCATATGACAGAGCAGATGTCTGTAATAAGGCAAACCTTATCTTATAAAATTGTGCAGGAGGCTGTTTTATTTTCCAGAGGATTTATGACATGTGCTCAAGTAATACAGATCTATGCATCTAAAAGTTAACTTAAAGCTCAGTTTTCCACTGTTGTCATTACTGGGCTTGTGGAGAAAGTGTTTTGAATTCCAAATAGGATTCCCCCCACAAACAATTTTATTTTTATTTATCTGTTTATTTTTTTGAAGTAATCTCTGCACCCAACATGGTGCTTGAAATCATGACCCTGAGATCAAGAGTTGCACACTCTACCAAGTAAGCCAGCCAGGTGTCACGGTCCTCCCCAAAACAATCTTAAATATCTTTTCCAATAATAGTATGGGATGGTATACTCCATTTGTCTCAATAGTTGTGTTCTTAAAATATAAACTATATTTTTATAACCCAAATTGAATGTTAATAATCCCAAACTCCTACTCTGTAAAGAAATTGGTGTGCTTGTGTTAAAAGCAGATCCCACAAAGATTATACATTATTTCCAGTAATGGAGAAACTGAGGCACAAGAAGAATGCGTGGCTGGCCCAAAACACCAGCAGACAATTCTAGCACAGTGAACTGACATCAGACTTTGGACCTCCAACCAGAATCATGAAAAATATACTAACTTCCCTCCCTTAAGCTGAACATTTTAAAATTAAGATATTAACTGCAAATTTAAAATGTTAAAATAGATTAATCCTCTCTGGTCTTCCATGACATTGTTTCAAACACAAATTCCCTGGAAAATTACTTCAGTTGTGCACTTCTTCCTGTCCTATGTTGACCCAAACTTAGTTGTCAATGGATTTTGTTTTATTATTTAAGTCTCATCCAACCCTTCTCCCTGGCAGTCAAGGGAATCTTCTATCCTGAATCGAAACATTTAGATTTGCTACTTTTAAACTCAAGGATTAGCTTTGCACTTGGGGAATCTTTGGGTAGCATCAAACCCACCCTACAGAATTCTGCAATTTAATTTCACCCATGAATTTAAAGGGCTTACAGCTGTCTTCACAGTTAAATGAGGATTTACAGAGACGTTGCCTTCCCGGGTGGCAGAGAGAATTCCCCAACCAGAAGGACTTCTGCACTCCCTGAAGTAGACGGTTTGACCAATAAGGGTGAAATTAGCATGCACACATAAAACATACCATCTGAGACTTTCAGAAAATGCAGATCCAGGGGGAAATCTTAGAGCATCCGTTACTTTGAGGATTTTTTTTTTCTAGTTTTGATTGGTTTTGTTTTTTTGCTAGATCTTAGTTGGAGAGATCTGTGTGCTTTTACATGCACAGCTGTGGAGTCTCTGGGGAGATTTCTTGCTCTTTTTCATTTTGCATATCAGCCAAAAACCAAGATCTAAGCGCCAAACATAGTATCATAAGCCCCACATATGAACTAGGTGATTCTCCAAAGGATGCTACACAAGGAACTGATTAAAATCCAAAGTGGGCATTGTTGCAGCTAGACAGCCCCAAGGGTAGCATGATGAGGAGAGAAACAACTGACCAGGTGGGACCCAGGGCTTTGTTTTGTGGTTGTGTTTGTTGTTATTGCCGTTTGTTTGCTTAGTTCTCACTCTGGCTCTAACCATTCAATATAGATGTGGCCAAATTAATGGAACTTTTGTTCCGTACTGGTGAGATAAGTATCTGTTGCACAAATCAATCAATTTACAAACCTGAGACTGATCTTTGCTACGTGAACTTGGCTGAGCAATTTGACCTCTATGCCTGTGTTTCTTTGTCTCATGAATTAATCTAAATAAAGTCTAGGATTTATTCTGGTTCCAAATATTAATAGTTAATATTTACAGAGCACTTACTGTGGGCTAGGCAATGTTTTAAGCACTTCCATATACCAACCTCTTTAATCTTCACAAAATCTTCGCAAGTAAGTAGTCGTAGCACCCTCATTTAACAGATAAGGAATCTGAGAGAGAGGTTAAATAGCTTGTCCAATGTCAAATAGCTTGTAAGCGGCGAAATAAAAAATAAACTAGGAAGATGGATTCCAAAGTTCATACTCTAATGACAATTCTATACCAGCTCTCTAAAATGCTATGGACAAAAAGGGAGGATGTGAACTTTTATGTACTACCTCAATCTAGGTCTCTCCAAAATATACACATTTTATTTCTATTAGCAAAGAATATATTAACCTTAATCTTTGAATTCCACCCCAACCTGAATGCTCACTGCCTTCCAAAGACCAATCCTATCTCTTGGTACCCCACCCTTAATGTCATCTCTTGCTTTACATCATCTGGCTCTTACCCTGGGTCTTCGCCTGTGGCTGGGAGAAGATAGGAGAGAAGCCATTGTCAATCATTTGAAAACAAACAGGAGCAGAACCGTTGAGTGTTGTGCTTTGGAGGATGCATAGAAATGTCAAATGAAAGTCCAATAGGAAACAGATCACACATTTTAATTAAGGTAATTAGGAGGGTTTATTTATAAATGGAGTAGATATTTATAGGGAGCTTAAGGGAACCACAAGGAATAATACACCAACCTGGGGTTAGTAGCAGCAGAACTTTTACCACCCTCCTTGGCCTGAAGGGAAGGGAGTGGTCACCAGACCCTGAAGGGGGGAGTTCCGTTGAGCAGTCACCTTTGCCGGAGTAATGACCTTGGATGGAGGGACATAGCCAGACTGAGGCCTCCCTGCAGAGAGAGGAAGAGAAACTAAATATCTGACCTCGCTTTTTTCTCTCTAGTCTCCTGGGAAGGATTCCCGCTGGCCAAACCCAAGAGGAAACCAGTAGGCCAGGGAGTCGGTGTGTGTAATCCACAGATTCCCCCCAGTAGTCTCCTGGGCAAGGAAGTGGGGTAGACAAGAATGAAGATTATACGCTGAGGAGCAAATGCAGGATACCTGGCAGACCTACATCAAGCTGATATTTACTAAGAGAGCTACTGTGGGTCCAGCAAGGTTATTTACCCAGAAAGAAATTCTGAAGACCAACCGGTAGCTCAAAATTTCCTGTCCGAACTCCAAGAGCCCTTAATACTTACCAAATGGTTTGATTTTACCACTTTTTATCTATATCTATTTTATAAGTAATTTTGAAGCAATGTCTTTCTTTATGCTCTAGTCTAAGATTTAGAGGTCAAAATGCTATAGTTTTTCCTAAGAACATTGTTTAAAATTTTCGGTGAAGTAACCAATGCAACTTCATCTCAAACCCATCCCTCCAACAGACCCTGCAGCAAGTGTTAAGATATAGTAATAATTGCTAGTTTTATCATTAAAGTATTGTGAACTTTCAAAGAGAAATAAATGATCTTCTGCCTTCTTGTGGCACCCATCAATAACGCACCTAGCAGCTTCATATCCTTTCAATTCAAAGCATCTTTCCATTCTTTTACTAGTGATTCCTCTCATTATCTATTCAAAGTAGGTCAAAGTTTGTTTTGTTCTGTTCTGTTTTGTTCCCCAATTAGTAAACCTTAAGGGCAAACAGATTAGGCAACCATTGAAGATCATGCATGAACATGATCGGCAAGAACAACATGGCGGTGGAAGCACTTAAATTTAGAAATTTAATCAATGTTAAACAGCAATAACACCTCAGGGCAGCAACTTCTAACTCTGAGGTCAGGGGTATGGCTAACAGAATAGTTTCTAGTGGTTCAGAAAACAGGTAGAATTCTGCATAGCCAGAGAGCTCTTTAGTTACAGAGCTTGTTAGTACAGCATACTTTGGCCTGTTTGGACTAAGAAGCAACTCTAACATGGGCGTGGTTAACACATAGATCTTTTTTGTTCGGCTCACATAATCGGCTGGGGTCCAAGCATCTTGCAGACCAGTTCCCTTCCAAGTGGTGATTCAGGGATCCAGGCAGTTTTCATTTTGTACCTATGTCATCTGGAACATGAGACCCCCAGCTTGCCACACAGGAGAAGAAAGAACTGGAGGGTTTCATTTACATGCTTTAGCCCAGAATTGATACACATCACTTCAACTTAATGGCCTTTGGCTGGAGCTAGTTACAGGACTCTGCCTATCTGTTAGAGCTAGGAAATGTGTCAGAGCACATGGATATTTGGTGAAAGATAAATATCTCTGCTAGTGTCCCATCTCCGGACAAGTATGCAGGCAGAACAGGAGCTGCTAGAGTGGGTGTGGGGGGGCCCCTTAGATACATTAAAAATAAAAGATCCTTTTTAGTAAAGGAGTCTTGTTTTCTCTACCTTCCCTTGGATCTAAACTTCTTTACAAAAGAAGGTTAAAAATGGATATGTTGATTAATGTAGGATTACCATTGAATATATAATTACAACAGCACAGGAATTAGAGTCAAATGCTATATCCTCAGCTCTACATTGGGGATGTTACTGATTTTCTCTAGCATCGGTTTTTTTTATCTGTAGAATGAAAATGAAAATGCCTCCCCTTAAGGGTTGTTAAGAAAGTGGTTGTAAGAGCCAGGAAAGGAGTTCTGAGAAGCGACAAATGATCAGAGACATGAAGACAGAGGAAGAATTTACAGATGAGAGGTGCTAGGAAAAATGGTATAAGAGAGGACACCATCTCAGTGTTGGGAGGGACAACTTCAAGTAGGAGGTTTGAAAGAAAGTCACTGGAGTGGAGCATGCAGGGGGGAACTGAACATAGACCTTGTAGGTATGTTCAGAATTTTGGTCCCTTAGGATAACTAAGAGCACAGGGAAGACCTTAATGGAGACCTCTTTGGTTTGACATGAAGGGAATGACGTGGTCTGGTTGTATCTTGAAAAGATCACTCAGGTTGCCTTGAGGAGAATCCCCTGGGAACAAATAGTAATGTCAGGGAGATTCATCAAGGGATCGTGGAAGTAGATCAATGGAGAGATGATGATAGTTTGGATTAAGGAGGTGTGAAAAAAAGATAAAATGGAGGAAGGTATTTAAAAGCAAAATTCAACAGGACTTGATGACAGATGGGATCTCGTGTATTAGGGAGAGAGAGGTGTGGAGAATAGTTCCTAGGTTTTTGGCTTGTCCAACTGGATGAATGGTAGGTACATTATTCCCTGAAATTAACCCTAGAAGGAGACCAGGTGTGGGATATGGGAGGAAGATCAAGAGTTGACTTTTAGGTGTGTTGAAGTTTAGTTCCTTTGTGGAATTCAAGTGGAGATGACAAGAAGAACTCTCTGTGATTTATGAAATGCCTAGTGTTTCTGGCACATAGTGTGCCAAAAAAAAAAAAGTAACTCTTGTTGTTATTATTATTATTACTACTCTCATAGCCTTCTATAATCTGTACCCAATTTATCCATCCAGACCAAAACAATACTATTGCTTTCAGATAAAATTAGTCATCTTATTTCCATCTGATCTATTTCCAACCGTCCATCCTTTATGGCCCAGTTCAGATGTTACTTCTATCATGCTCTAAGCTGTTCTGTCTGAGGTTCTTTTCTTTCTTGACACTCTCTTTGGGCAGTCTTACTACTCGTATGACTGCAAATGCTCCCCAGTGCAACAGTATCTCAACTCCAATTTCCCTCTTGAGATTCAGACTCACATATTCAACCATCTCTTGAATATCACTATCTGAACATCACATTTCAGTGTCTAAGTTCCTTAAGGCACAAATAGTATCTGTTCACAACAATGATGGTGATGCTTGGCACAGTGTAGGGACTCATTACTTAGTGAAGAAATGAATTAATTACTCCTTACTCTCTTTTATTCCTCACATTCAATAAGTTACTGAGTCCCGTCAATTCTTCCTTCCAAATACACTTTTAATCCTTCCTATTATCATGAATAATAACCTTGTTCAGGCTACTATAATTGCATTAATAGTCTCTTAATTAATCTCTTTGCCTCCAGTCTTGTCTCCTACAACAGAGATATACCCACATCCTCTTCTTCCTTTTGGTGATAGAAATGAGCACCATGCCTCCCAGCTAGAGACCACATTTCCCAACCTCCCTGTCACCTTCATATGACCAAGCTGCAATGTCACCCGGCCAAGGATGTTCTGGTCAATAACCTGAGAACGGAAGTGACATGTGCACCTTCTGAACCACATTTGTGAAATAGAGATGTTTGTCCTCCTCTTCTTTCACCTTTCTGCAGTCTGGATTGTGACAAGATAGCGTGAGTCAGGTTCGGGCTTACAAGTGAAAACCTTAGGGGATGAAGGAGCCACAAGATAAAAGGAAACTTATCTTCTTGGACTTTCTGCCACCTCAAACTTTAATGAGAGAGAAAAAGAAATCATCTTATGGAAGCCATGATTATTTGGCTTCCATTAAAATAACCAAACCAATGCCCTATTAATCCCTTCTTTCTCCCAGCCAGAATCTTTCTCTTGAAATGCAGCTAAAACAATGTTATTACATTGCAAATCTGATCAGAACTTCCCCCTTGTCTTATTTATTTACTTTTTTTTTTTAAAGTAATCTCCATGCCTCACATGGAGCTTGAACTCATGACCCTAGATCAAGTGTGGCATGCTCTACCAACCGAGCCAGCCAGGTGCCCCTCCCCTTGCCTTATTTATTTTTGTGAACTTCAGAGGGCTTAGTACCTGATCTTGTTTATAGCAAACACTCAATAATATTGATTGTTGATTGATAAATTATGAAGCTCATTTTCTAGCAGAACTTAAGTTATGAAATTTAACTCTTACTTGTATGTGACATCGTGCATAATCACTGAATGAGATAGCAGCTTGAGACTTCCTCAACTTTTGCAATCACCCTGGCTGGGCTTCACTCCCCTCCACCCCCTCCTTCCCCGGTCCATTATCTGATGACCAAACAAAGGGCCAGCAATCTTTCTGATGATGAGCATCATCCATAAAGGACAGAACTCCCCGCAAGTGCCACTGACCACTGTAATGGCAAGGAAGGAATACAATAAGAAATTGGCAGAAGCAGAGAAAATAACACAGAACTCTGTTGAGTGAGAGGCAATAGGAAGTCATTAGAAATTGATTCATACTTGGTGATGAAGTCTGTATTTGTGACCACTACAGATTAAGCCATTATAATATCTTGAGGTGCTGCATTTCTACTGGGAAGATGATCATTATAAATTTAAATTTCTATTCAGCTAATGTTCGTTGAGGCCCTACTCTATATCAACAGCTGTCCATGAAAAAATTTCCTAAAACGTTTCAATGTTTCAAGCTCTACTCCCCCTCCAGAGAGGTAGACGACCTGAGTCTTGGCAGGATCTCCCAAAACAGGACCATATTTGAAGTCCCCTCTACGTGTATCCTCCCAAGTTCCAAACCACTCAACTCCTAGAATTGGGCTAAAAGGTGGATAGTGTCAGAGATTTCATCAAGCTCAAAGCTACCTCCTCTCCCAAATGTATGTTTTTAAAAGATTTGCTAATTTATACTTGTATATTTTGTCTGATAACTATGAGTTGTCAGTGAGATTCTCTCATAAACTGCCATTTATAATGCA
The DNA here is from genome assembly GCF_002007445.2 of Ailuropoda melanoleuca. Classification (NCBI taxonomy): domain Eukaryota; kingdom Metazoa; phylum Chordata; class Mammalia; order Carnivora; family Ursidae; genus Ailuropoda; species Ailuropoda melanoleuca. The sequence goes on from NC_048234.1 coordinate 31,141,706, forward strand.
GTTGTTTTTCACAAAGCACTCCATTACACTTGTCATTTGGAAATGAGAACCACATTTTTGTGTGACACACAAAACAAATTAAACCACACAAAGGCACCTGGGTGAACGATACCTTCAGTTTGGTCCCTACAATTCCTTGTTAGTTTGCATTTACTTTCTCTTCTTGTTCTTTTTTATTTATTTATTGTTCAAAATTTACAGTTAAAAGAAATTAGCTAATCTAGATGTTAAAAGGAAACAAGGATCATTTGGAACCAAAAGTGTCCTTGCTCATAGTGAAATTTTTAAGTGATGCAAGTTTTTGTTTTTTCCCCCATGGATTGTAGTTCACAAGGCAGAGAAGAAGTTTTAAAACAAAGTAAATAACCAAAATTCCCAACTGCTTAAAAAAAAATTGCAGCTTGCTTTCTAAAAACTTCTCAGTTTTAAACCCACTAGTTTTGAAAATTCCTGCTGTTGACCTGAGCAGAACAAACACCTGAAGCCTTGAGGCAGAGCAGCTTTTAGAAGGAAAAAATGCATTAATATTTCATGTGGAAGGAATTTTTGAAGGTGCATGTCAGTTCTCCAAACCAGTGAGATCGCTCACTTTCGCCGCTAGTATGTGTCTTTTGAGTTCCGTTTGGTATAATTACCTCTAGTCTTATTTTTACTGTGATTTATCTCATAAAAATACTTGTCATCATATAGCAAAAATAATAGCAATAATAATAAAAGTAAAGTATACGTAATATTTTTCCCCTGGACATTACACAATAAGCATATATTTGACTACTGCTACATGCTCTTCATGGCCATTATAGCAGGCAGAATAATGGTACCTCCAGGTGCTTATGTCCTAATTCCTGGTACCTGTGACTGGTACCTAATTCCTGGTATCTTATATGGCAGAAGCAAACTTGCAGATGCAATCAAGTTAAGGACTTTGAGATAGGGAGATTATTTTGGATTATCTAATCCGCTAGGTCCTTAAAAGTGGAGAACCATTCCCAGCTGTGATCAGAAGATATGACTATAGAAGATTGGTCAGAGGGATACAACATTGCTGGATTTGAAGAAGGAGAAAGGGGGTCATGAGCGAAGGAATACGGATAGCCTCTAGAAGCTGGTCAAGTCAAAGAAACAGATTCTTCCCTAGGAATGTTCAAACTTGGGGACATTTGTGTTATTGGTGTTGCATTAGCTGTGCTATGCTCTGGTGCTGTACTTACATAATACTCCTAGAGAGCTAGACTGGACAACTGAACAGGGCATAACTCCAGATGGAAAAGTAGAATAAATAAATCATTTTAAATAAATCAAGATGGAAGAGTGCCTGGGTGGCTCAGTCGGTTAAGGGTCTGCCTTCACCTCAAATCATGATCCCAGAGTCCTGATGGATCTCTGCTCAGTGGGGAGTCTGCTTCTCCCTCTGCCTGCCGCTCCTCCTGCTTGTGCTCGTGCTCTCTCTCTCTTTGTCAAATAAATAAATAAAAGCTTTAAAAAAAATAAATCAAGATGAAAAAGAGAATGAGATAAAATAGTTTAATTTTACAGTTACTTTAGCTTATGTCTTATTATGACAGAAGTTTCTGTAGCCAAACTTGGAAATACCTTTTTCCATTGTGTCCTTTGGATGGGCAAAAAGATGTGATAAATATTGGGAAAGTGACGCCAGGAAAGTGAGGAGCAGGACTTCTCTGAAGGCACAGTAATCACTTTCTTCAAGGTAGACAGCTACAGATTAGCTGATCAGACACGACTATTAGCTCCCAATAAGTTTTAGTTATTAGTAATTAATTGTGACCCAAGGGAATGTTATATAACCATGAAAATTATCATGCATACTCATTTTTTAATAGATGTTCATGATATGTTGGTAGAAAAAGAAGGTAATAGAACATTATGAGAATGTGAGTCAACTGTTATTTGGAAAATTTTGGAAGGATATATAACAAAATATTTACAATGGCAGTCTCTGGGCAGTAGGCTTTCGAGAGAGGTTATTTTCTGTTTGGTTATCAATATAACATTTTTTTTTTACAATGATTGTAAGCCACCAGTACTGTATAATAACAAATGTTTCTAAATGTATAACAACACTAATATGAACTTTCCAGAGTCAGATTTTCATTTTTAGCTGTGCAGACATACTAGGGATATAACAATTCCCCTTGGAGCCTCAGAGCTGGTTACCCCCATGGCAGACAAAAGTAGGAAACTCTCCTGGGTTGAAAGATACCACCCACATTTCTCATCAGGACATCCTGAGAAACATTCAAAAACTTGTCAATGAAGTTTGACTGCCCTATCTTCTTCTCAATAACCCTCCAGGGATGGGAAAGACAACCCTAGCCCATGCTAAGCAATTATACAAAGATAAAAAAAAAAAAAGCAACTTACTCTTGCAGTAATAGATATCATTCCAGGACCAACCCTGTACTTTACCAGCACAGGACAATGTTTAAGAAAGGCTTAAAATTAGAGGCTAACTAATGCCATGACTCCAGATACTGAGAATGCTTCAAGTAGAGTAATTGAGGAATTTATGAAGAATCCATATTCTACCTCATCTGTAACTCTCTGTTGAGGATTTTCCTTGCATTACAGTCCTGCTACATAATGTTCCAAGTTAGTCTTCTGACTCCAGAACTCATTGTTGCCAATGTAAGACATATCTAAAGAGAGAAAGTTGCCGTAAGTGAAAATGGACTGAAAGCACTTGTAGTTCTTTTCAGTGGAGGTATGTGAAGGGCTCTTCATATCTAATAGAGCACCAGTCTGGTTTTTGGGAGGGGGGTAGGATGGAATGTATACATGTATATGGAACACCGTCTCAAGTGTGATTTTGCCAACACTCGGGACTGGATTTTGAATCCAGAACTTACCACAGCTCATAGAAATACTCTGAAGAGGTTGGTATTACATAATATTCTTCTTTGACTTAGAATGGACTTTACATCATCAGTTCAAATACATTTATTGACCAAAATGACATACATTGAGTACAAACTTTTCGTTTATACCAAAAAGAATCAGATTCAGCTTAATTTCCTAACTGCTGCGTGTAAATCACCAGAGACTCTATTGTTGCAGAGGCTTAGACTTCCAGCTATAATTCAAAGAAATCAGCAGTAGCAGTTCGAGAAAAAAACACATAGTTATGTGATCGAACTATAGTCACCCAAAATTATCGGCAAACAGTTTCAGGCTTCAGTTGGCAAAATTTTTAAAAGTATTGCATTTGTAGTATAGTAAAGATATAGAAGACAAGAGTTGATGTTTAAGTACTTTATTGAAGTATTTGTCTTTTACAGAAAAAAAAAAAAAAACACCAAAAAAAGCTTACGTCAGTCTTAAGGGTTTTACTCTTCAGTTGCTTAGATGAAAGGAAATTGGCCAACCCATTATGGTTTGGAATATAAGCCTTTCAAATCTAGTATCATCAAAGTTCCTTATGAACATTCATCTTCAAAATTAAGTTTGAAAATATAGTCTTAGGAATTGTCTGTATTTACACTGAAACAGGTTTTACTGGATTTGTGGCCAGAGAGATGATATAATAAACTCATTTATAAGTTTGCTTTCTCTTCTTGAAGTAGAATTACCAGCAGCCTTCTGATTGTGGTGTGAAAGGCAGACAAAAAAAAATTGTAAGTGTAACATACAACTAGCCTTCAAATGATACCATTTGATACCACTGATTATACAAAAAGTATTTTCTTAATGTTAGGACACTTGAGAGAAGCCAGACTCTAAATCTATAACTGTTGAAAAGAAAGGACATTTTGTACAAAATTAGTAACTTATTTACAGTAATTATATTGTATTGATGTTAGCACTCTTCATAATTTTTTAAACATCAGCTTTCTTGTTATTTCTATCATATATAACCCTTCTTTCTCTAGCAAGACAGTTATAAAGAGGTGGTCCTATTCAATTTGGATTTATAATCAGGCCTTTGCAGTCTAAGGATCACAGAATTACCTTTCTTGGTGATACTAAACTTTCTTTGAAAAGTTGGCTTTTATATAAGTGTTAAATTCTTGTGTTATTTACAAGGAGACGTCTTCTTTCATCATCAATGATTTCCATAGATTTCATCATCTACCAAAGACATCTTCAGAAGTTCAAAGGCTAACGGCCAAGTAGAGAGATCTCAGATTTTCAGATAACCCTTACATTAAAGATTTTTACTAAGTGATTTCCACGTCAAACAAAACTTCACCAGTCTCTGAAATATATGGGTATCAATGGGCACTTAAAATTTTTAAAAATATATTAAGTAAATTTAGAATCTAAAGTGGTGTCTTTGAGTGCTTAGTATATCATCAGTAAAATCACATCTCAACTGGCAGGAACCCCAAAGTATTTGACATAGTGTCTCAGATAAGAAATGAAAAAACAGGGGCGCCTGGGTGGCACAGCGGTTAGGCGTCTGCCTTCGGCTCAGGGCGTGATCCCGGCGTTATGGGATCGAGCCCCCACATCAGGCTCCTCTGCTGTGAGCCTGCTTCTTCCTCTCCCACTCCCCCTGCTTGTGTTCCCTCTCTCGCTGGCTGTCTCTATCTCTGTCGAATAAATAAATAAAATCTTAAAAAAAAAAAAAAGAAATGAAATGAAAAAACATATCTAAGGAAAGTTTTTGTTTTCCAATGACCATCTGCTAATTGAATAATGGTTTTACATTTCAGCACCTTCTGGGAAGGAGTACTACCACTGAGAGATGTTAACAGCTTGCTTTGTGGGCACCACTGGTCTAGAGTGACAAAGGACAGTTGTGGTTCTTAGCTCTCTCCAACTCCTGATCCCAGCTTTCCTTAGGATCTGGAGATGGACAGCTGGCGCCAGATGTGTGCAGAAAGAATTCTCAGAAAACTCATAGAAATAGTTAAATTCACAGTAAACCTGATTTAAGTTACTGAGTGGCCACAAATTTACTTTTTGCCTGTAGATGTTCTGCAGCCCCAGGAGGGGTTTACCTTTCAACTTGTTCCTAAATGTTCACTTCCCTTCTGTGAGTAATCATCATCACCATCGGTAACATTTTTGGTCTTACTCTTTGCTAGGTACTGTGCTAATAATGCCGCATGCATTACTTATCATTTTTTTTATTCTCATATGGCACTGAGCTGGGTGTTCTCCTATCTTCATTTACAAGTATAAAAAATGATTTAGCTAGATCCTATTTCACATAGGGGCTAAGTGGCACAGTCCAGTGTTGAACCCAGGCTAGATGTCTAACTCACAGCCCACTATCTTAACCACTGTTCTACCAACCACTCTACTCGATAAAGGAAAAAGGATTAATCATCATTGAAAATGTCACAGATTATAATTATGCCAGTGTTCTGTTCATCACTACCAACTAAGTAACCATATCATCTTCTCTAAGAGCTTCTCTATGTTTTATAAAATGTTTCATTCTTGCTCTAGGCATAAACACTGGGGAGTGGGGGGTGGGTGCAGAGAGAAGGGGGCCTTCTCACCACTGGAGAGCTGATTAATTTATAATTAGCGAAGGCTAAAAGGTCCCTTTCTGAAACTTTTGCTTTGGGGCCTAGAATTAAAACTTAGTCACTGAATCCTGTCTCTTTTTTGGGCAAGAAGATCCATCACTAGGTCTGAAGTTTCCTCTCCACAGCTTGACTGAGACAGTTCTCTGATGTGGAGTTTCAATGCGGAGCCTCTGCACGTGATCCGTATATAGTCTTTTGTGCTTATTCTCAAAACTCCATCTTTTGCTTTTTTCAACTGTATATTATAAAAAATTTTAAATATACAGAGAAGGTGAAAGTATCTTTAAAAATAGTACAATGGACTGCCATCAACCCATCACCACCTAGATTCAACACCCATATACCTGCTACCTAGTTGTTAACATATTTTGGCATATTTAAACATATTTATTTATATTGACCCTTCGCTACTTAATACTGTAGTGAACGGGGCACCTGGGTGGCTCAGTCCTTAAGTGTCTGCCTTCAGCTCAGGGCGTGATCCTGGCATTCTGGGATTGAGCCCCACATCAGGCTCCTCTGCTGGGAGCCTGCTTCTTCCTCTCCCACTCCCCCTGCTTGTGTTCCCTCTCTCGGTGGCTGTCTCTCTCTCTCTGTCAAATAAATAAATAAAATCTTTAAAAAAAATACCGTAGTGTACATCTTCTAAGAATAAGAACATCCTCTTACATAATCACATATCCTTAACGTATCTAAGAAAATTAACATTATTGCTCTAATATCATATAATACCTAGTCCAAATTCAAACCCCCTCATTTGTTCCAAACTTGTTTCTTGTGGCTGATTTTTAAAAATTAGCATTAAGACAATGTATATGCGTTGCATTTGCTTGTTGTATCACTTGGTATTTTTTATTCTAGAAGAATCTTTCCCTATTTTGTGTGTGACACCAAAATTTTAAGGAAAGTAAGGAGTTTTTGTATGATGTTCCACATTCTGTATGTGTTTGCTTACTCTTGGAGTCATTAACTTTTTCCTCTAGCCCTCATAATTCCTATAAACTGGGAAGTTTAAGGGTCTGAATAGGTTTTGGCAGAAGTACTTATAGGTGATGCTTTTGGACTTGGGTTGCATGATGTCAGGTGCGTCGTTCTTTCTAATCTAACATGAGATCTTGCGTTTGTAAAGATATTTCTTGGGGCGCCTGAGTGTCTCAGTAGGTTAAGTGTCCAACTCTTGATTTTGGTGCAGGTCATGATCTCAGCGTTGTGAGATTGAGCTCTGTGTCAGGCTGTGGCTGGGCATGGAGTCTGTTTAGGATTCTATCTCTCTCCCTCTGCCCCTCCCCTCCAGCTCAAGCTCTCTCTCTCTCTCTCTCTCTGGGAAAAAAAAAAAAAAAAGATTTTCTTTCTCTTTAACATTAGCAAGAAATCCGTGGGGTTATACTTTAGCATCATTCAAATACACTGTTCCACTACATCTTTTCATTTAATGGCTTTATAATCCATTGATGGTCCTTCCATCTACCATTCCATCTTCATTGACTGGCTTTCATTCTTGTATAGAGTTTGAAATAATTATTTTTCTCCATGTGATTATGACACCAACTTAACAGGTTCATGTGCTTTTAATTTGGGGGTTTGATTTCAATTTTAGAGTTTTTCCTTTTTATATAAAAAACCCTTATAGAGTTCGAAGTTTAAAGTATATGAAAATAGGGGCGCCTGGGTGGCACGGCGGTTAAGTGTCTGCCTTCGGCTCAGGGCGTGATCCCGGCGTTATGGGATCCCCATATCAGGCTTCTCCACTATGAGCCTGCTTCTTCCTCTCCCACTCCCCCTGCTTGTGTTCCCTCTCTCGCTGGCTGTCTCTATCTCTGTCGCATAAATAAAAAATAAAATCTTTAAAAAAAAAGTATATGAAAATATATATAGCCAAAAGAATTGAAAGCAAAAACTCAAACAGATATTTGTACACCCATGTTCATAGTAGCATTATTCACAGTAGCGAAAAGGTGGAAGGAACCAAATGCCCACTGATGGATGAATGGAGAAATAAAATGTGGTACATTTATACAATAGAATATTATTCAGCCTTAAAGAGGAAGAAAATTCTGACTTATGCTACATGGATGAACCTTGAGGACATTATGATAAGTGAAATAAGTCAGTTACAAAAAGATAAATACTGTATGAGTCCACTTATATGAGGTGTACCTAAAGTAAAAAATTCATAGAAAGAGAAAGTATAATAATGGTTGCCAGGGTTTGGGGGGAAGGGGAAAATGAGAAGTTGTTTAATGGATACACATTCAGTTTTCAAGAAGAAAAGATTTTGAATACTGAATGCATAACAATGTGAAAATAGTAAACACTACTGAACTATACATTTAAAAATGGTTAAGATGGTAAATTTTATATTATATGTATTTTACCAAAATTAAAATGTTTCAAATTTTAAAAAATTTTAAGTTCAAAATAAAAAATTAAATTAAAAATAAAAATTAAATTTGAATTTAAATTAATTTAAATTAAAAATATAGACTCAGGATGGCTTTACCAGTGAGTGCTACCAAACATTTAAGGAATTAAAGCCCAACCTTATCAGATTCTTCCAAAAAATTGAAGAGGCAGGAACACTGCCAAACCCTTTTTATAAGGCCAGCATTACCCTTATACCAAAGCCAGACAAGGACACTACAAGAGAAGAAAATTGCTGGCCAATATCCCTGCTAAATGAACATAGATGCAAATACCCTCAACAAATGCTAACAAACCAAATTCAACAATACATTAAAAGGATCATAAACCATGACCAAGGGGGATTTTCCCCGGGATACAAAGATCATTCAAGGTTAAGGAAATCTATAAATGTGAGCCACTACCATAACAGAATGAAGGATAAAGATCATATAATTGTCTCAATAGATGAAGAAAAAGCATTTGATGAAATTCGACATTTGTTCATAATAAAAACTCTCAACAAATTAGGTATAGAAGGACTGTACCTCAATATACAAAGGCTAAGTTTGATAAATCTGCAGCTAACCACATACTCAATGGTGAAAAGCTGAAAACTTTTTCTCTAAGATCAAGAACAAGACAAGATGTCCACCCTTGCCAATTCTATTCACTATCGTAGTGGAAGTTCTAGCCAGAGAAATCAGTCAAGAAACAGAAATAAAGGCATCCAAAGCAGAAAAGGAAAAGTAAGGGGCGCCTGGGTGGCTCAGTCGTTAAGCGTCTGCCTTCGGCTCAGGGCGTGATCCTGGCGTTCTGGGATCGAGCGTTCCGGGATGGAGTCCCCGCATCGGGCTCCTCTGCTGGGAGCCTGCTTCTTCCTCTCCCACTCCCCTGCTGTGTTCCCTCTCTCGCTGGCTGTCTCGCTGTCACATAAATAAATAAAATCTTTAAAAAAAAAAAAAAAGGAAAGGAAAAGTAAACCAGTCTCTGTTCACAAATGGCATGGTATCATATATAGAAAACCCTAAAGATACCACCAAAAAACTATTAGAAATGATAGACAATAAAGTTAGTTGCAGGGCAAAAAAGCAACATATAAAGATCAGTTGTATGTCTATACACTAACAACGCACTATTTGAAAAAGAAAGTAAGAAAACATTCCCATTTACAGTAGCATCAAAAAGAGTAAAATACTCAGGAATAAATTTAACCAAGGAGGTGAAATATTTTTATATTAAAAACTACAAAACACAGATGAAAGGAATTGAAAAAGAAATAAATAAATGGAAAGATAGTCCTTGTTCATGAATTGTAAGAATTAGTATTATTAAAGCTATCATGCCCTCCAAAGCTATCTACAGATTCAGAGCAATCTCTAAAAATTCCAAGAATTTTTCGAATATTTTTGAAGAAATAGAAAAACAATCCTATTTTTGTATGGAAAGTATATGGAACCCCAAATTAAAAAAAAAGACCCTTGATAGCCAAAAGGATCTTGAGCAAGAAGAACAAAACTGGAGGCATCACACTTCCTGATTTCAAAGTATATGACAAAACTATAGTAACCAAAGCAGTAAGGTGTTGGCATAAAACAGACACTAGACCAATGGAACAAAATAGAGTCCAGAAATAAATCTACACATATACAGTCAATTAATTTTTGAAAAGAGCACCAACAATATAAAATGGGGAAAGGATAGTCTTTTCAATAAATGGTGCTGAGAAAACTGGATAACCACACACAGAAGAGCGAAATGGAGCCCTATCTTCCATCATAAGCAAAAATCAACTCAAAATGGATTAAACACTTAAATGTGAGAACTGAAACCATAAAACTCCTAGAAGTAGACATAGAGGGAAAGCTCCTTGACATTGGCATTGACAATGATTTTTTTGGATATGACACCAAAAGCACAAGCAACAAAAGCAAAAATGAACAAAATAAAACATAAACAAAAATAAACAATCTTAAATGCTTCTGCACAGCAAAGAAAATCAACAAAATGAAATGGCAACATGTGGAATGGGAGAAAATATTTGCAAACCATACATCTGAAAAGAGGTTAATATTCAAAACATATAAAGTACTCCTACGACTCAGCAACAACAAAAAAAACTTCATAAAAATAAATTTTAAAATGGACAAAGGACTCGAATATATATTTTGCCAAAGTGAGCATATGTGTGACCAACAGGGATGTGAAAAGGGGCTCAACACCATTAATCATCAAGGAAATGCAAATTAAAACCATGAGATAACATCTCACACCTATAAGGTTGGCTATTTTTATAAAAATAAAACAGAATAAGTGGTGGTAAGGATGTCAAAAACAGTGTCCCTGATACACTGTTGGAGGAAATGTAAATTGATACAGCCATTATGGACAATAGTATGGAGGGTCCTAAAAAATTTTGAAATAGAGCTATCGTATGATCCAGCAATCATACTTCTGGGTATATGTGCAAAAGAATCAAAAGCAGGAGGGACGCCTGGGTGGCACAGCGGTTAGGTGTCTGCCTTCGGCTCAGGGCGTGATCCCGGCGTTATGGGATCGAGCCCCACATCAGGTTCCTGTGCTATGAGCCTGCTTCTTCCTCTCCCACTCCCCCTGCTTGTGTTCCCTCTCTCGCTGGCTGTCTCTATCTCTGTCAATAAATAAATAAAATATTAAAAAAAAAAAAAAAGAATCAAAAGCAGGGTCTTGAAGGGAAATTCGCACACCCATGTTCATTGCAACATTATTCATAATAACCAAGATATGGAAACAACCTAAATGTCCAACAACAGATGAATGGATAAAGAAAATGTAATATATACATAAAATGGAATATTATTCTGCATTTAAAAAAAGAAAGAAATCCTGCCTTTTGCAGCAATGTGGATGGATCTGGAGGACCCTGAATAAAATAAACCAGACTTGGAAAGACAAATAGTGAATAATCTCATTTACATGTAGAATCTAAAATACTCCAATTCATAGAAGCACAGAGTAGAATGATTATCAGAGGTTACGGAGAGTAGAATATGGGGAGATAGCGGTCAAAGGGTACAAAGTTTCAGTTATGCAAGATAAGTAAGTAGGATCTCTACTAGATAGTCTAGTACCCATAGCTACAATACTGTATTGCATATTCAAAATTTGCTAAGATGGTAGATCTTATATTAAGTAATCTTATCACACACACATCATCATCATCATCATGAAGGGGGTAGGAAGAAACTTTGGGAGGTTTTGGATATATCTATGGCCTTGATGGTGGTGGCTCCACTGGTATACTTATCCCCAAACTCTTCAAGTTGTATGTAATAAATATGCACAGCTTTTCACATACTAATTGTGCTTCAATAAAATAGAAAAAAAAAAAGTATATGAAGGGGCACCTGGGTGGCTCAGTCAGGTAAGTGGCTGACTCTTGATTTTGGCTTAAGTCATGATCTCAAGGTCATGATCTCATTGTCGTGAGACTGAGCCCCACCTTGAGCCCCACTGTGGGGCTCCACACCCAGTCTGCTTAAGATTCTCTCCTTTTTCTTCTGCCCCTCCCCCTCAACTTGCACACACATGTGCTTGTGTGCTCTCACTCTCTCTAAAAAAAAAAAAAAGTATATGAAAAGGTATAATTAAGAGAAATCTCACTTCACATCCCTCTCCCTTCTATCCTCATAGGTAAGTATTTTTATTCATTTCTGATTTATCTTTCTGAAATTTCATTTTACAAACTTAAGAAACTACATATATGCACTCTTATTTTCCCTCCTTTCTTACATGTAAAGATAATACAGAGTGTGAGGTATACATCCGATTTTATCCCTTTTCATAAAGATTATAATGAAGTAAGTGGATTCATAGCTTCATATCTTTAGATGTTATATAAAATGTATCCCCTTTTATTGATGGAAGCAGTGGAAGCCACACAAATGTTCTTTTTTTTTAAAAGATTTATTTATTTATTTGGGAGGGGAGGGGCAAAGGGAGAGGGAGAGAGAATCTTAAGTGGACTCCAGGCTGAGTGCAGAGCCTGAAAACAGCTCCATCTCATGACACTGAGACCATGACCTGAGGTGAAACCAAGAGTCAGCTGTTTAACCAAATGCCCCACCCAGGCGCCTGCACTCAAACTTTCTACAGTAGAATCTCTGGCAACTTTTATTTGCACTGTTACTCAAATGGAGAAGACTGTTCCTGGTGCACATGGACAGACAGACAGACAGACTATATTTAGTCTTTAAAAAAAAAAAGGATTTTAGATTTTGATAACAATGATCAATTTCTAATCGACATTAGTCTCTTTGTCAAGGTTCCTACACTTGGGTCTGCATTTTCCAATAACGTTGATAATATAACCTAAGAAAACAACATTTGCTATTCAAAACAAATACATAGAACCCAAAAATACATAAAGCAAAAATGATATACCCGAAAGGAGAAACAGATAATTCTGCAGTTATTGTTGGATATTTCAATGCCTCTCCCTCAATGATTGATGAAGTAGACAGAAAACACACAGAATCAGCAAGCGAGGCAAATGTTATTAATAACTGCTGTTTCTCTGCTTAAGTTCCAGTTGCTCTGACGACCAATCCTACTCCTTTCCTGACGTCTGGCATGGAATGGGCTTTACGTGGTCTTTCAGCTTCTGATAGGTTGAGAACTTGGAAAAACAAGAGCATGAAAGTTGCATAATCAGCAATTCAGGATATGGAGAACATGTTAAACAATCAAATGGTCACTTTCGCTGAGACCTGTTCTAAGAACTGAGCCAAATGAAGAACATTTAAGCAACTCCATAACCAGCATAAAATATTCAGCAGGGCCACCTTGAACTACCATGCCACAAGGACCTTCAAGGACCTCTTGAAGAATTAAAGTTGTTCCCTCCTTCAGTGTCCTGGAAATCACCCACCAAGGTCTCCAGAACACTACCAGGGAATGAAAACCTTCGACTTTAATGCTGCAGGAATTTACACAGTAGCAATAATGCCAAAAAGCAGACTGGAAGAGGGTGCCCTAATGGAAGATTGAACTCTATGATAATTAGGAAGTCCAGAAGCTCTCCTCTAAATTACTCTGGTTCAAGTTCTTACATCTCAGACCTATTCCAATGATTCAAGAAATATAGAAATCTCATCATGCATCTTCTCTTGTTCTTACTGATTAGCAAAAATCAAGCACCAGGCCTAGAAGACATAGGTGGGAGTGTGTTTGCTGGTGTATGAGTCATCTGGGAAAGAATGCCTGACCCATGGTTGTGATTTGACAATAGAGCATACAGACACACATCACAGCCGTGGGTTCCCAACAGAACTGTCTACAAAGGCTGAGCACTTACCTGGGGCCATGAGATAGCCAATACTCAAGGCACACTGATTCATTTGTTATACCACCCATGGAGGGTCTTGAGGAAAATAAATAGAAATTACATAGGTCTGGCTGTACCTTGGAAGATCAGTCCAAAAAAAAAAAGGATTTTAAAGATGTAAGAGAGAAATCTGTGAATTTTGGCACTGAGCAAAAGGCAAGTTTCTTTACTAAGTGTTTCTTAGAGAAGAGTCTATTTTACCAGTTTCTAGTATGTGACTTACACTCTAAAAACTAATTGTAGACCATTTTTGTAACTTGCCTGCATGATTTTTCAAGCTTTGTGTTTGATAACTTTCTCAAATGCCTTTGGAAGTAGAAATTAGGAGCCTGACACATTTTCTTCAAGAGAATAAATGATTGACCTTTATCACATTTCATCAAATAACATCAGGTAAATATAAAATCATAAAACTGAGGAGTGTGTAAGGAGGCAAAACTGAGGCTGGTCAAAGTCATTGGCTGCTCAGACTTCTAAGCTGTTGGGTTCCTTTAGTTTCCTTCTTTAAAGCTGTCTTTTCTAGAAAACAGTGAGACCCACACCAACTACCACATCGCAAAGACCCATCCTTTGGGTCAACTAGGAGGTTTAATTTTACTGTTGTACTTGGGTGGATACAAGGAGATTAAAGACCTCTTCAAATCTTAGGCAGAGCCATTGTCCGGAATGGAACATACCTGCTGTCATGGGCTGCCTTTTCCCTTTGCAGGTGCGGCAGTCATGGTCTATGGAGAGCAGTAATAAAGATTCTGAGACTCTCACCAGAGGAAGGCTGGGAATACAGAGAGGAACTAAGAGTTTCATGGTTATTGAACCCAAACTACTAAGTTTGTAAGACGAACTCATAATACCCACTACCTGCCCCCCCACAAAAATATCTTATTTTCTTCTATTTTTTGGTTCAAGTGTACCTGAGTCTACAAGGTGTGAACAAAGGAGAAAGTGAAGAGGGAAGCCCACCCAGCAATTTTGTCCAAAAGCTGTGTTTATACTCCATGCTTACTAGGTTTGGTGCTAAGAAAGAGTTTTCTAACAGTCAGTCTGTGTCATACACTAGGCTGGAGCACTTCATTTTGGCCCTTGGGAGATTAACCAGCCACTTGAATGCTGATTTAGTGCTTAAAGGAGTAAAGACTTTAAAAGTCATGGGGCTGTAGCTTGCAGAGTTTTGAAAATAAATCTTTCAGGCTGCAACGCCAGGCATTACGGCTGCGTAGATTTTTAAAGGGCCAAGGTTTCTATTCGTCGCAAGCGATTTCTGTGAATTCCCAAGTAAGAGAAAGTTCTTCAAATTATAGCATACTTTCCTCCTGCAAACTCTCACCCCCAAAGAAACTATTTGTCAGAACATTTTTAAGCCTATTAGTTCATGTGAATACGTATGCTCTATATCCCAGCGTGCGGTGGACACAATGACCAGAGTTTGTTATGGGGCAAGAAATTTGATTGACAAATGACATTAAAGGAAAGATCTGTTAATGATGATGAAGTTAAAGATCACTCTCCTTTCACCTAAGAAAAATTTCTGTTCTGGTCTTTGCTGGTAGTAAGGGAAACCTAGTTAAAATCTCATTAAAGAACCATCCCAACATCACAAGGGCTTAAAAGAAAGACTTAACATATTAATTTGCTGAACAAAGCCCACCCCAGCCTACAAACAATCTATTAGCACATTTGGCAATGCAGGGCTCTAACACCCAGTTATTACCACAACCTCGGGAAGCCAAGGCCTTCATGCAGCCTTCCCCGTCCTCACCCCACCCCCAACCCCTTTGCACCTGGACCCTGGTTTTTGTGTGTGTGTGTTATGAAGAGGGCTATTTTGCCATGGAGAGAGGAGGACTTTCATGACTTCAAACATGGACATTAGATCAAGTTTTTATCTTCTCCCATAATCCTGTCTTTGATGTCACCAGACTGAAACCTCTCAGAATAGAAGGGGAGAGATGTGAAAAGCAGCCTAGTTAATTTATATGTTTAAGTGCCGCTGCCCTAATTCGCAGGGTAGCATTTTTATTGTCTTCTGCTTTGCATCCTAAAGGCAGGCTTACGCCAGGCAATTATGAATGGCCCTTCTGAACAAATAATTGAAATTCACAAGTTGTGGGGTAGGGTTAAACAATGTCTGGGTTGGAGGTGTGAGGTCATCATGTTCCCTGGGGCATTATTAAAGTTACAGGCATTCTCCTCACAGGATAAGTATTTGTCTTACATTAGCTTTAATGGCGACTAAGCAGGTAAACTACGTGTGCTAAGGACTAACTAATCTTGGGGAGTCGCTCCTCACAAGCCGATCAGGGATCTAGGGCTCCTTTGCCCTGTGCAAATAGCAAATGCTCCAGGAAATGCGGAGCTCCAACAGGGCGATCCAGTTTCAAAATGGGAGTGAATATAAAATGGATTCAATGTCTGGGAAAAAAAGTCTTTTCATGGTAAGAAAAATGGTGACCTATGGAAATTCTAGGAGTTCTACAATTCTAACAGTTTAGCTTTTCTCTTTCACGCAGCTGGGCTACTGTCATCTACAAAGGAGGCTCGGGGTGAACATTCGAAGGTGAGTATATTTGCACATGTGCATTCATGCTCACACACCCTTAGATGACTAATTAGAAATTAATTACTCCAAGCCCAATTCTGCCCTCTGCTGTGTATGTCCAAATTGCCTAATACAGTGGCATGTTCTCCAAGGGAAAGATCGATGCTGGCTTGTAAAACATAATAGGATCTTGCATTATCATGGGTATTTTGTTCTAAAGTAGAATTCAGCAGAAGGCAGAACAAACAGCAGTCTTAGAATGGCTCCTGTTCGCTGAACTTTTACGAGAATCTCTTAATAAGGAAAAGGGACTCTCATTTCTGAGGTTGTCTTACTACTCAGGGCTCTGTCCGAATTAATGGCCCCTACACCACCCTAGTGAAAAAGCCAATGAATCTCAACAGGACTGTTGTAATAAAAACAAACAAACAAAAATGCTAATGAGGAGTCTTGCTTTTTCTCCTTGTTTCTTAGTATCTATGGGCTACTGTGTGCAGTGAAAATGAAAAACATGCAAACTGAAAAATGTGTAATGATAGTATTTACTGATGAAAATGCTGAATCATTTGGTGAATGAATGGTGATGTTTTTCTGGAAGATTCTAAACTCCACCAACTATACCTGTGTGAAAGACTCTAACTTTTTCTACCAAGTACAAGAAAATTTGTTGTGTTCTTGCAACAAGATATCCTGAAGTTAAATTTTAAAGCAACGAAAGGGACGGTCTCCTCTATATCCAAAACCTTAATTAATATGTGATCTTCTCATACAAAATTCTGTTTTCTCTTCTTTCTTTCAGAAAATGTTTGAATTGTCAAGAAAATCTCAGAACAAAATGGGATCGGACTTGCAGAAATTTATAGTCATCCATACAGTTGTGTGCATACAGGTAAGCAAAAGCGATCAGATGCAGATACAGATGTTCATTGCAACGTTGTTCATAATCATAAATTTTAAATTTTGCACATGCCCCTTAACAGGGACTGGTTAAATAAATATGGTACCTTGTGAAATGGATGGGGCCATTAAAAATAATGAGTTAGGGGGCGCCTGGGTAGCGCAGTCGTTAAGCGTCTGCCTTCAGCTCAGGGCGTGATCCCAGTGTTCCGGGATCGAGCCCCACATCGGGCTCATCCGCTGGGAGCCTGCTTCTTCCTCTCCCACTCCCCCTGCTGTGTTCCCTCTCTCGCTGGCTGTCTCTGTCACATAAATAAAAATAAAATCTTTAAAAAAAAAAATAATGAGTTAGATTCAGAGATAGTTTAAGGACTTTAAAGCCCTAAATATTGAAAATATCATGGTGTTCCCCCCAATACATAATTCCAAGGTAAAATAAATTTAAATCATGAAACTCTAAACTCCTGTATACTAAATCAAAACAGCTTCTTCCTAGATTTTTTTTAGATTCTGAAAGTATCTTGCAACACACTTTGTATAAATTTATCAAAGTTGGTTTCTTCCTTCCTCCCTTCTTCCTTCTTTGCTTCTTTCCTTTCCTTTCCTTTTTTCTCCTTAAGATTTATTTATTTATTTGAGAGAGAGAGAGAGAGAAGCTGGTGGGGAGCAGGGGAGGGAGGGGCAGAGGAAGAAGGAATGGGAGAATCCTCAAGCAGACTCCCTGCTGAGAGCAGTGTCTGATGTGGGACTCGATCCTGGGACCCTGAGATCATGACCTGAGCTGAAATCAAGAGTCGGACATCCTACCGACTGGGCCATCCAGGCATCCCTTTTCCTTTCCTTTCCTTTATCTGCCCCTGCTTTGCCAGTTCCTATCAAGCAATGCAACATTCGATAAATCTATATATATTTGTAGAAATTATGTGGGAGATGTATTGTTAAAAAAAACAGAGGTAAGATATCATATATAGTGTGGTAATATTAATAAAAAACATTAGTTGTAAATGCCTAGACACATTTATAGAAGTACCTATAAGCAATAGGTAACAGTAGTTAACACTAAGAAATGGGATAGGATTGTGGGGAACATGGGAGAAATGGATATTCCTATTTTTCACTTAATAGCCTTTCATACTGTTTCAAAATGTACTTTATCATAAGAAAGTGTTTCTTTAATAATTTGAAGAAAAATTAAACGGTTAGGAAACTGGGAGTATAACATTTTAAAAATCCCATGGGTGTGGCTATAGCTGTCTAGATGAAGCCCCTAGACTTGGGGTTTTTTAACAACCAATGCTCACCCACCTGAATATGAATCAAAATCACAAAGTGAATTCTTTCAAGTCCAGTGAGCAGAACTGACTTATTCTGAGACAAAAGACAAGAGTTTCCATTTTCATTATCATCTGGGTTTTGTTCCTTGAGACAAAGACTTTTATGCTCCTCAGTTTTTCTGATTCAATAGAAAAAACTAGTATTGGAAAACCAAGCAGCAGAACAGAACAGTGGCCAAGAGCAAGACTGTGTCAGAGAGACTAGGTTTGAATCTTGTCTTCAATACTTACTTTATTTTTAAAGCTTTTATTTATTTATTTGAGAGAGAGAGAGCACATGTGAGAGAGCATGAGCTGGGGGGAGAGGCAGAGGCAGACTCCCCACTGAGCAGGGAGCCCAATGAGGGGTTCGATCCCAGGACCCTGGGATCATGACCTGAGCCAAAGGCAGTCACTTAACCGACTAAGCCACCCAGGTGGCTTACTTACTAACTTTGTGAACTTGGGCAAGTTACTTAATCTCTCCATTCTTCAGTGCCCTCCTCTGTATCATGGAAATAACAGTTCTCATTTCAAAGCATTGTTGGGAGCATTAAATACAATGATTGTCACCAGTGCTGTGCACTTAATAATTACTGGCTATAATTAAAGATTTTTTTACCTTAATACATGCTAGAAGTTAGTATTCTTGCATAGAGAATCTGATTGAATCCTCAGAGTGGAGACAAGAGGTTCAGAAACTTGAGTTACAGTCTATAGGGCTAGCCATGGATCATTCTAGCACATATTTTGTTCTTTGGTTTTCTACAGATCTGAATGCATTTATTAAACAAACTGACTTAGGACCCAAGACCCTCCATGATAGAGATCCTGTCCTCCTGTAGGAATTTCAGATGGGTAGGCTCAGCACAGGGGACCCCCTCAGGGGAAGATGGGTCAGCCATATTGCACAAGACCTTACATCTAGCATTTTCCTTAGGTGAATTCACCAAGACTCAAACTCAGAAACTTAGCGTTTTGTCAGGGGGAATTCACTTTATTTGAGCTCCAGAGCCTGATGTACAAAACCAAACCATGGGAAATACTATGGTGATATAGAAAAGGTAACTCATGTTGCCTGACCAGAGTGGGCTCCACGTGGGTACTCTACATGGGAAACCAAATTAGAGCCCAAAGCCTGTTTGGTGCTTGTGCACCCAGAGCTGGGGGAGCTAGATATTGTGCATGTTTACAGATCTCCTCCAGAGAGCCATCCTTGACAAACTGACTGACGGAGGCACCAAGGGCTGAGATTCCCTCTAGGACTGAAGTTAGATGGGCTCCTTTCCTTTAGTAGGTATAACTGTCAACCCTTTCCAGACTGACACATTCTTTCTTTTAATATGTTAATACTGTGCCTTCTGCAAGGCCTAAGTGAACATAGCTCTTTGGGGAACTTTTCCTCTCTGAGTATTCATCAATAAACCATTTTAGAACTTTGTTCTCAGATGCTAGATTTTTTTTTTCTTTTCTAGGGTTAAAGACAGTAGAGTTGTGCTTCTCAAAGCATCTGTAGTGAAAAACCAGGCTCCCCCCACCCTTATTCACTATGAACTAATATTTTTGTTAAATACAATAAAATTGTCACAATGATGTCACTCTGCTATAGACATTTCTAGACTGACACTGTCACTTTTTGTACTTACCTTTTGGGACTGGTAACAGTTCGAGGACCACTGCCAATCTGCAAACCCATCTTTGAGGAGCACTGCCCCCAAAATACACACTTGGTTGAATTTTAAACTATTTTTTTAAAATAAACACTCATTTCCTAAACATACATATCTCCTTATTTCCTAAGCATACATTAGGCTGTTCCCCCTTCTCCTCTCAATAGGAGATTCCTTCATCTTTCTTATCTTCACTTCCGGAAATCCTGGCAGGTTTCTGAGGGCCAACTCAAGCCATAACCCAGCTGGACAGTCATTTCGCCTTCTCAGACAAAGTAGCACTTCGTGTCTCCCAGACTAGACAACAGGGTCTTAGTTTAGATTTCCCTCTGAAACAGATTCTGAGTCAAGGATTCATGTATAAAGTGTTTACATGGGACGTGATTTCAGGAAACAGTGGTAGAGAGCAGAAAATGGAGAAGAAAAGGAAGGGAACACAGCCAATGAAGAGTTCATTATTTAGAATGAATATTCAAGCAGGGTTCCCATGTGTGATTTTTTTTACTAGATGTCAAGTAAGTATGATATCAGCTGTCACCCTTCAGAAGGTGTTAATAAATAGATTAATTCTTCATCTTTTCTTTCATTGAAAAGAGACTGGCTTTGTTGCAATAAAACCCAAGTACTGCATTAACCATTCTGCATATCCCTGGACGGAGAAGTTCTCTGGAGCGCTGAGTCCTTTCAGATGCACATAGTCAGCCACTGTCGTAGGTGGGGCAGAGCTTCTCAAACATGAATGTGTGCACACACCGCCCTGGCGTCTTGTAAAAATGCTGATTCTGATTCCGCATATCCCGGGTGGGGTCCATGATTCTGCTTTTCTGTCCAACATCCTAGTGATGCTGAAGCTGCCGGTCCTCAGACAGTACTTTGAGTAGCAAAGGTGCAGGTAATAGGATTAACTGTGCGATCTTTTAGGTTACTGGCCTGTTGAATATCTTTGTTGTACGTCATTCCCAAACAGCTTCAACTCCACGTCCACTGCTAAGCAGGAGCCAATTCCTACCAGCTCCAAAGAGGCAGCTAAATTTTCAGGAATTTCATAAGCCAGTTGTTAACACAATTGGTGGTTGCAATTTCGTCATGGAGGGGATATTTACACCATAGAAATTGGCAAATGCTACAGAACAGCGTTTGTATTTTTGAGAGAGCCAGTATATCAGCACTCCTTTGCTTTCAACCCAGAACACTACCTTGCCCTATCAGACACATACCTAGACTGCTATGAAGGCACTTTGGTCCTAAGGGGGGTGTGAGTTGGGGAGGGCTATAGAATATAAGGACTCAAGAATCTCTAACCAGAAATCAGCATAGAAATACAAGGCTAGGTGATGGTTGTTGTTATTATTACCATTACTTATTTTGTTCTTCAGAATTTTTACTATGAAAATATTTCAACAAAGCAAAATTGTCTATTACACCATTATCCATAAAAGTGGAAAGAGTGAAATATTATGTAGCCATTAAAAATTATTACTAAGCCTATAGAAATACATCAAATGTGTATAGGTTATGGTAAGTGGAAAAAGGGGACTACAAGCATGCAATTTGTTGTTTGACTGTAGGTTAATTTCAACTTAGTAGAAACATGCATGCATATGACAAAAAGAAGGAAATATATACAAACAAAAATAGTTATGTTATAGTGCTAGCATTAGAGAATTTTGAAAATTTTTCTGAATATTGTCTTTGCAAATAAAACATAACAAAGCATTGCAATACATCTATGTGTCTTTCCAATTTAAAAGAAAAAATACAACCGAAAGTAAGAACAACCAAGCAAAGTCAGGAGAAATATTAGTAATATTTAACATTTATTAGTGTTATATGTGAAGGGCACTATTCTGTAATTTTTTTAGGATTTTTTTTATTTATTTGAGAGAGACAGAGCGAGAGAGAGAGAGAGCGCGCGAGCAGGGTGAGGGGTAAGGGGAGTAGCAGGCTCTCCACCGAGCAGGAAGCCCGATGCAGGGCCTGATTCCAGGACTCCGGGATCACAACCCGAGCCAAAGGCAGACGTTCAACCGACAGAGCCACTCAGATGCCCCTATTCTGTTCTTTTTAAGAATTAGCTCATTTAATCCCCACAACCACCTATGGTCTAGCAAATCTTCTTACTGCCATTTTGCTGATAAGGAAACTGAGGCACATGGAGGTTTTGTAATTTTCCCCAAGATAGCTGATAAACCACATAGTTGGGTTTTAAATCCAAGCACTCTTGACACTGATAAATTCTTGATCTGTAAAATAGTTTTTACAAAATTTTTTAAGGACCAATAATCCTATCCAAGGCAAGAAAGATTCAGCCATAACTCTTTCTTTGTTTGAAAGACATACACTTGGACCCGTAAATGAAACATATAAATCTAAAGGCAATTAGTTTTAGGTCTTTTTTTTTTTTTTAAGTAATCTCCACACCTAATGTGGGCTCCAACTCAAAACCCCGAGATCAAGAGTCACATGCTGTACCGACTGAGCCAGCCAGGCGCCCCTAAAGGCAGTTTGTAAGAGACTTGACAGCCACTCTCCTGAAGTAATCAGATCTGTGTGGATTGAGGTAAGAAGTGGCTTCTCATTCCTTCAGACAAAGGTGAGCTACAACTCGGGTCTAGCTTGTTCCCTAGTTCTCTCTACTTCATGTTCCTCTAGTAGCCAAAAGATATTGCATGGTTTAAATTTATTATGTTGGCAAACATCTGACCTCTCTTTTCTCATGTTCATCATCAGCCAGTGTGGTTGAATATATGCAGTTCATCCTATGACACTCATTTGTGTGGGAGAGCAATGTATGGCGGTTAGTCATTCAACAAACATTAGTCAAGATCCCAAAGTGTAGGAATTCTTAGGAAATACATGATGAAAATACTGTATTTACAAATATAAAGTATAATCCTTCTCATATACAACTATACAAGGAATTTTATTCTGTGAAATACCATTAATTTTGCCAGCACAGAGTACCAACTCTCCCATTAAATAAAATGGACAAGTCTTTTTTCTTTAAAAATGTAGTCTTCTTTCTTTAAAAATGTAGCAGAGTGAAAATATCTCCAGATGGATAAATAAGTGACCTTGTGCTAAGATATTATGAAATGAATTAGAAAAGATTGTGATTGCATTACTTTCATTTTAAGATCAAAGAGGTATTTTCCCTTAGAAAGAGTCAATATTTGATTTTATAAATAACCACAAAATTGGAACAAAAAGTAATATTATTCCAATAAAACTGTATTCAAGCATTATAAAATAGATTTTGCAGGTATCTGGTTGCATTTCATTGTCAGTTGAACAATAAATTCAGACTAGAAGTCTTTCATTTCAAAACACAGTTTAACTGAGTTCAAGTTGGTTTTTGCAAACAAGCATTTTTCATTTTAAAAATTGTTGAACAGAATTGACCATCTTTGTAACTTTCTAGCTCCAAAATGCAAATAAATTGTCCTCTAGGTGCTCCTTGTGCATTGTTACAAAACCTACATCCTTTTCACCTCTTTTATAGTCCCTTTTATGGCCATTAATTTTTAATTCTGGAGACATAGTCACTGTGTTTCTGGTTCTCTGGTGGGAGATAAATGTGATTGAGATCCTGTTTTATGTATGCTTGGGGTTTGTGGTTCTGATTGTATCTATTCCCCCAAGAGAAAAATTGCTGGTTTCCACAACCCCTTCCTGGATGGTCATAAAACAAATATTAAATAATGGCAATAAGCTATGACCCTCCTATAGTGCTCCAATTTTCATTTAATGATTGCTGTTGAAGTATGGCTGATGGAAAAACAGATCCTGTAGAGAATTCACACGATGTACCCAGTGGATAGACAATATGTATCTCTTGGACCCTTGAGACCTGCTAGTGCAGGTACAGAGTATCAACTGGTATTTCTTGAGCCATACTTTCATAACTTACAGCCCTCTGGCATGTTGGGAGCACAGATGCTACCCGAGTTGTGTCTTCTCCAATTGGGTTTCAGATTCCCAAACACAACTGGTTCGGACACTTAAACAAACATTATAAATCTGTTACATTTAATATTTTGTGTACCCCTCCCCAGCAGCCATTTAATGTGAGGTTTGTGGAGGAGTAAATGCTTTTAAAACCTTCAGCAGTTCCATTATTTTTAGCAAAGAATCTGCAAGAGAGCTGAAAGAATTAAAAAATGCAAGTATTCATGACATTCTCAAGCTCATCTAAGTATACTCTGACTTAATTACTGGTAATTTTGCTTACAGACGTATAATCCACTCATTGCTGTTATTATCAGTCTTCTGCAATGATCCCGGCTAAAATGTATAGGATCTGTATAAATGCTGCAAAGGAAGATGTTTAAGTGGGTATTGTGATCTAATTATGTGTGTGTATAAGCATAACCGTCTGTCCCTCCTCCCCATAACTCCCCCCACCTCTACCTCCACCCCTAACCCCCACCACAAACACATGTTAAGTCAAATAGGGATACTTTCTTTCTCATATATCTGTAAAAGATCTTTTTAGGATACTACTGGATATGTCCCTCACTCTTCTCAAAGCCTTATATTTTATCCCTCTTTCCCAGAATTAGGTTAAATTTTTTTCTTTGTAGCATCAAAAATGTTCATGAACATAAATTAAAGCTAAATGGTACCATTTAATTAGGGATCTCTTTACAGATCGCTACAATGCTGAACACTCACTTAGCTGACCCCAAATACACACTTAGTCTTTATCTATATAACATTAACCAAACGATCAACATTCACAAGAGACGGGGGCCTTTCAGATAGATTCAAGTAAATGATTTGCAAAGAATCATCAAAAATTGATTTGTTCAGAGCTGGGCCATGTTAAATGAATATGGGATTCAGTTATGAGAAGGGGGAGACGTGCTTTGACTGCTTATATATTATCCTTTACCAAGAAAGGAAGGGAGAGAGAGAGGGAGAAAGGAAGGAAGGAAGGAAGGAAGGAAGGAAGGAAGGAAGGAAGGAAGGAAGAAAGGAAGGAAGGCAGGCAGTTTTATGATGAGGGAAAAGAGAGCTGGATTGGGGTTGGGGGGGTAGTTATCTAAAAATTGGTCCTGGCAATTTTTATACCATTTACTATCTCTGTCACCTTAGGAAAGTCAGTTCACTTCCTGAATATCAGCTTGCTCCACCAAAAACAGTAATGATAATACACACCTTCCAGCAAAGGAAATGAGAGTTTCATATAAGAGATTTGGAAACTACAAACCCACATAGGTCACTTCAGTGTATTAATTCAACTTCGGTTTCTCTTACATCTCCTGGATGAGAAGTGAAACGCCTTGTTTTCTCACTTGAGTTCAATTGTATTTGTGATATGAGGGGTTTAAATCATGTTCTAAAGAGTTGGTGGCTTTAGACATTAGTCAGATCTTCTATAGACCATGTCTTTCAAACGTCAATATTTATACGAATTGCCGGACATCTTGTTAAAACACAGGTCTGGGTGAGGTCTGAGCTTCTGCTCGTCTACTCAGCGCACAGGTAAGACCAGTGCTTGCTAACCCTGCTTGGTTCTTGATACCATTAGGAGTTACTTCAACACATCCATACACTGAGCACACATTATTTATTGGATCAGAGCGCAGAGTTGTAAGTGCTGCTGCTGATGTCATTCGGGTTTTTTTCCATGGTGATAAATACATCCTCTGGGAATGATTGCAGCCAACAAAGAAGACTGTAAATGGAATGACAGGGTGAGGCAAGCAGGCAGGAGAGTGGTCTGTGGAAGAATCCACATCTTCTCCTTCTCCTGGCTGTCACTCGTGATGAATGGCTCAATGCAGAAAGGTTGGACTCAAGTGCAGTGGTGACTTGCAATTAAACTCTGCATGCATCCTTTGCCATGCCCTTCATTAGCATATTGTCCGTAAGATGTACAATAATTTTGGTCAATAATGCATACCGTATCAAGGTGGAGACAAACCTTTATTTTGGTGGCTAGTTACAAACCTGAGAGTCTGCCTCTCTTATTAGGGAATTTAATTTGCTATGTTGAAGCATAATTGTTGGCTTTGTAACATTAGGAGGAAGCAATGTAAGAAATTTGGATGCCAAATTAGAATGAAAAGCGCAAACACCAGCTGATCTTCATTGAAGTCATTTATACACCATAGTCTCCATCATTTCATCAATTCATTTACCCAACAAATATTTATTGAGTCCCTACAACATGCTAGATGCTGTTCTGAGACCTAGGATAAAACAGTGAACAAAACAAACTCCCTGCCCTGATATAGCTTACAGTTTGTATGAAAGAATAGATACAGAACACGGCAGGTAGGGATAAATGGTACGGCAGGAAAAGACAAAGCAAAGTAAGGAAGAAAGGGAAAGATGTGGGAGTTCTATTTTATGTGGGGGCCTGGGAGCAGGGCTGGTAGCGGGTAGAGAGGACCTAAGGAAGGGAGAACAATACACACGGATCTATAGCTAAAGAGATAATTAGGCAGAGAAAAAGGAAGGAATCGAGAACTACAAGATTTCTGCCTTAAGCAACTGCAAGAATCAGGTTGCCATTTTAATGAGGACCTTATGTAAGCAAAAATGAACCAAGTATTAAAATATTCTGGGTACCATTCTTCTAAATTCAATTTAAAATTCAGTTTTAAACTGATAGGGAAAAGAGGAAAAAAAGAAAATGAGCATTGTTGTCTCTGAAAATCCAATAAGCAATCCTCTTTAAAATATATGCCAATGATTTTTTTTTAAGAACTAGAGAATAATGTTTCATTTAAACCATTTTTACATGAATGGTAATTATTCTTTTAGATACACAGACTTCTTTGCTAAAAGTTTATTGAATTTGCATACACATATTCCTATAATCTGTTTCATAAATTAAAAAAACTGGTACTACCTATTTATTTTAGAAGATCTATTACTGAGCAATAATACATCCATAGGTCAAATCAATACATCAAAAAGTCAAAAAGAAACATCATATCTATAGATTTAGAAAAAGCTTCTGATAATATTCAACACTAGGGAAATTTTGCTTCCAGGAATATAGAGTAAACATGCTTTTCCCTATTTCTCCCACTAAATACAACTAAAAACCCTGGATATTATATATTAAACAAATATGAGAAGACTGTGAAAGGTAAAGAGAAGGAGGCAAACTGGCTAGAGAGCTTGGGACCATAGAATGGCACAGTGGTGAATTCCCCAGGTTTTCTTTTTACCTCATACGACCCAGACTTAGAGCTGAAGGAGACAGTAAACCAGAAACACCAATGGGTACAGATGAAAAAAGTACCAACAAAGCCTGCTCTCTCTAGCCAAAGAACCATGAAAGGGATAGTCTTGAAAGATGCAAACTCTTAGCTGATAACCACCTACCTCAAGCAGGCAGACGAGAGAAGACTAACCCATCCCTACTCTCACCAGCAAAGACTGAGTGGGAAGCTTAGACGTCCATCTTTGTGAGGCTGCAACAGGCATCTCAGCAACCTGCCCTGACAGGATTGGAAAAGGCCACATAGGGATCTGGGACTTGCATCCCTACTGCTGGTAACTAGGTCTTCCCCACATCTCTGCTATGTCTGTGAAGACCAAATGGGGAGCCTGGACTTCCACCCCAACATGGTAGTAATGCAGAGCTTTATCTCTCCTAGATAGGGTAAGGTCAGGGGATGCTAGTAAAGAGTCAGGACTTTTCCCATTACCCAGCAGTAACAGGCCACCTCCCCAGTGGTGGCATTGAGGACCACAGGAAGGGACAGAACTCCCATTCCCTCCTGGCAGTCACAAGGAATCCTTCCAACTCAGGTATCAACCCAACTGGACTTCTACCTTCATCTGGCAGTAATGAGGCAGCTCACCCTTCCACTCTGTTGGAGTAGTGCCAGAGAAAGCCAGCTGGAACAGAAGGTGTAAATAAGATCCCGAGTCTTATAATAATATGAAAATGTCCAGGTTTCACCTAAAAACCACTCATCATACGAAGAAGCAGGAAAATCTCAAATCATGTGAAAAGATAATCAATAGATGCCAAAAGAGATAGAATTATCTGGCAAATCTTTTAAGGCAGCCATGATGAAAATGTTTCAATTAGCAATTATAAACATGCTTGAAACAAATGAAACATAGAAAACTTCAGCAAAGAAACAGAATATATGAAGAACTAGGGACACCTGGGTGGCTCAGTCAGTTGAGCGTCTGACTCCTGATTTCAGTTCAGATCATGATCTTGGGGTGGTGGGATTGAGCCCCATGTTGGGCTCCACGCTCAGCAGGGAGTCTGCTTGAGGCTTCCCTCCCTTTCCCACTGCCCTTTCCCCTGCTCTCTCTCTCTCTCTCTCTCTCTCAGGTAAATAAATAGAACTTTAAAAATTTTTCAAATGTTATTTTAAAAAAGAAAATATGAAGAACCAAATGGATTACTTTAGAAATGAAAACACAGCAACTGGAATAAAAAGCTCAGTGGATGGGGGACAGAGGGGGAAAAAATTAGTGGACAGAAAGAACAATAGGAACTGCTCCAAAGAACAGAGAGAAGCAGACTGGAGAAGAAGAACAAAGCATCAAAGACCTGTGGTACTCAAACAAAAGTTCTAGCATTGTGTCATCAGATTCTGGAAGAAGAGGGGAAAGCGGAAAGGGCCAAAAAAGTACCCACAGAAATAATAGATGAAAACTTGGCAAATTTTGCAAAAGACATAAACCCACAGCTTCAAGAATTTAAAGGAATGCCAAAGAGATTAACCCAAAGAAATCTACACCGAGACACGTCATAATTAAATTTCTGAAAACTAAAGATAAAAAAAAAAAAAAGATTTTTTGAAAGTAGCCAGAGAAAAAAGAACACCATACCTACAAGGGAAAAACAGAATTACAGCGTATTTCTCATCAGAAAACGTGGAGGCCCAAAGAAAGTGATGTATTTTTCAAGTGAAATGAGCCAGAGAAAGACAAACACTGCATGGTATCACTTGTATGTGGAATCTAAAAACTGAAAACTAAAGAAAGTAAAACTTACAGAAACAGAGTAGAAAAGTGTGACTACCATGGCTGAGGGATGAGTGAAAGAGGGACAGGTTGGTAAAATGGATACAAACTTTCAGGTATAAGATTAATTAAGTATTGAAGATCGATGTATAACATGGTGACCAGAGTGGATAACATTGTATTTGTGTAATTGAAATTTGCTAAGAGAGTAAATTTAAATCCAACAGAACAAAAAGTAAATATGTGAGGAGATGATTATGTTAATTAACTTAATGGGGAGCATCCTTTCACAATGTATACATATTTCAAATCATCAGTTATACCCTTTAAATATCTTACAATTTTGCCAGTTATACCTCAATAAAGCAAAAAGAAAAGAAGAATCCTTTAGTCTATTGTGATAAGAAAAAAGGAGACGTAGGAGGTAAAGAACTTTAGAGAAGAATGCCATCTAGCAAATGCAGGAAAAAATACAGAATTAGCAAACCAGCATTATGCAGCCACCTACATAATAATTGAGCCAAGCAAGGATCATGAATGAATGTTAAAAAACAATTTGATGAGGGGCACCTGGGTGGCTCAGTCGGTTAACCATCTGACTTTGGCTCAGGTCATGATCTCCAGGTCTTGAGTCAGCGGGGAATCTGCTTCTCCCTCTCTCTCTCTCTCCCTCTGCCCCTCCCTTCACTCATGCACGCTCTCTCTCAAATAAATAAGTAAAATCTTTAAAAAATTTTTTTGATGAAAAATTGTCAGGGAATATGATATTCATGAAGTCTCAAAGTATGATGCTACAGAATCCTTATTAATTATAAAGGGAAATATATATCCTTACAATGGAGAGATCTTGTGCACATCACCTTAAAGACGTCATCAAATTGACATTATCAGTGATGGGACAAGCTGTTACTATGTGCCTCCTCATATGATGTATTGGAAAGTGCTATCACCCCATATTGCAGTCCTACCACAAATGTTTAATCCTAAGGTAATCATGAGAAAATAAATGTTCAGATCCAGATGGTGGAACATTCTACAAGACAACTGCTCTGGAAATCCTCAAAAGTATCGGTAATATGAAAAACAAAAAAGGCAGGAGCTTCTTGTACTAGATTAAAACAAGACTAAAAAAACATGACAACTAAATGCTATGGGTAATCTTTGATTGGATTCTAGGTTTTTAAAAAAGCTGTATAGGGGCGCCTGGGTGGCTCAGTCATTAAGCGTCTGCCTTCGGCTCAGGGCGTGGTCCCGGCATTCTGGGATCGAGCCCCACATCAGGCTCCTCTGCTGGAGGCCTACTTCTTCCTCTCCCTCTCCCCATGCCTGTGTTCCCTCTCTCGCTGGCTCTCTCTCTGTCATATAAACAAAAACTCTTAAAAAAAAAAAGAATACATATTTAAAAAAAACAAAAATAAATTAAAAAGCTGTACAAAGACATTATCAGAGTAACTGGTGAAATCTGTGAACTGTATATTAGATAATATTATTGTATTTATCTTAAATATCTTGAGAATGATAATGGTACCACGATTATGAAGGAGAATTCATGCTGAAGTATTTAGAGCTGAAGTGTTGTTATACTTGAAAGTTTCAAATGATTCAGGAAAAAAGAGAGAGACAGTGTGTGTGTGTGTGTGTGTGTGTGTGTGTGTGAGAGAGAGAGAGAGAGACAGAGACAAAGACAGAAACAGAGACAGAGAGAGCACAAATGTGACAAAATGTTGACAGTTGAAGAATACGAGTGAAGGGTATTGAGTGACTATTCTGTGTATCACACAAATCCAAACCTTAGTGGCTTAAAAAAAAAATCACCATTCTATTATATTTCACCATCTTGTGGATCAAGAATTTGGGAAGGGCTTAGATGGATGACTGTTCTACTCTCTGTGGCATTACCTGGAGTCCCTCTGTGGCTTTCAGCTTATGGATGGGCTGTTCCAGAGAATCTAAACCATGGCTGATACCTTGGTGGGGATGGATGAAAGGCTGGATTTAGCTGGAATGGAACCTCTCCATGTAGTCCCAAGTTCTCTCTGCACTGTCTCTCCACCAGGGTAGTTAGTTGAACTTATGTGATGGCTCAGAGCTTCAAGAACCATACCAGAAATAACCACTCCTCTTAAAAGCTAGGCCCAGAACTGCTACAGGGTAATGTCTGCCATTTTCTTCTGCTCAAAGAAGTCTCAATAGCTCAGATTCAAAGAAAGGGAAAAGAAACCTTTGGTCTCAATGAGAAGAGTGTCAAATAATTTGTTCCCATGTCTAGTCTTCCACAATAGTTTCTGTAGTTTTGAATATTTTCAAAATCAAAACTCAGGGTAGGGTAGGGAAACCTCAAATGAATATATATGGCGGGTTTGTGTGTGTGTGTGTGAGTTATGTTCATACCCTAAGCTCCTAGAAATATAATTACTTTTTAAAAAATATTTTATTTATTGATTTGCTAGAGAGAAGAGAGGGAGAGAGAGTGCGCAAGCAGGGGGAGCAGCAGGCAGAGAGAGAAGCAGACTCCCTGCTGAGCAGGGATCCTGACACGGGACTGGACCATCGTGACCTGAGCTGAAGGCAGACGCTTAACCACCTGAGCCACCCAGGAGTCTCTAGAATTGCTTTCCATTTTGATAGGCATTTCCAGGTTGCTCTCCCAAAAGACTGTATCACTTTATTTGCCTACCAAACATGGATGAATGACTATATTCTCCATATTTGGTGGTAGTTTTAAAATATATTTACAATGTGACACCCCTCTTATCATAAGATAGTCTAATTCTTCCAGATGTGGCGATTTGCTTCTAAAGAAGAAATGACAGCAGAAGTGACAATATGTGGTTTCCAAGGCTAGGTGGTAAAAGGCAAAGCAGCTCCCACCTGTATCTCTGTACTGGGAGATACTCTGGGAGCCCTGAGCTGACAGGTAAGCGTTCTGGCTAGGAGGATGAGGAACTTTTCAGAGAGCTAATGCAGGGCACAGATACACTGATTTTTAAAAACCCATAAAACATAATATATAATAAATAAATATATGTAAATTCCCTATGCTTTTTTTCATCCCCATGACTTAATACTTCAACATAAGAATATGAAAAATAGGGGCGCCTGGGTGGCACAGCGGTTGGGCGTCTGCCTTCGGCTCAGGGCGTGATCCCAGCGTTATGGGATCGAGCCCCCACATCAGGCTCCTCTGCTGTGAGCCTGCTTCTTCCTCTCCCACTCCCCCTGCTTGTGTTCCCTCTCTCGCTGGCTGTCTCTCTCTCTGTCGAATAAATAAATAAAATCTTTAAAAAAAAAAAGAATATGAAAAATAGATATTTATTTGAAATTATATATTCAGTATTATTTGCTTTTATGCTAAATAAATGCTGTTATTTAAAAATAAAATAGTGATAAGCCTTGTTAGTGAAATTAGAAGTGATTAATAGTAGGACTAATTAAATAAGTAGTAGGTGTGAAAAAATATAACAGTCTGTTATGACGTTTCTATCTTTTCATACAGTAATTTATTTGAATTCTTTTTAAAACTCTATTAGATTTAAAATTCTTTCAAGTTAAATTAATATACATTCTTAAGATACACAAATGCAGGACTTTTTTTTTTTAAAGATTTTATTTATTTATTTGACAGAGAGAGACAGTGAGAGAGGGAACACAAGCAGGGGGAGTGGGAGAGGAAGAAGCAGGCTCCCAGCAGAGCAGGGAGCCTGATGTGGGGCTTGATCCCAGGACCCTGGGATCAGGCCCTGAGCCGAAGGCAGATGCTTAATGACTGAGCCACCCAGGTGCCCTAATGCAGGACTTTAAAAAAAATATATCCAATAGGAATAGTAAAATATATATAATTCATTAGAAAGTGAGATGTTTCTTTCTGTCCCAGTACAGTAGCATATTTTTACTCTGTTTCCTTTTCCAATAAGACTTCTCCAACTGCCTGAAGCCTACAGGATATCCTTTTCTTTTCTTTTATGCAGTGGTGAAGCTGAATACAGTCAAAAATAAGATATATTTCAAGTAAGTCATGGGGATGAAAAGTACAGCATCGGGGAATATGGTTAATGATATTGCAGTACCTTTACCACAGTAAGCATTTTGTAATGTATACAATTGTTGAATCACCTGGCCATATACCTAAAACTAACATTATATGTCAACTATACTTCAATGAAGAATTTAAAAAATCTTAATGAGCAATGAAGAACTTATGGATAAAATATCAATACGAATGGGAAAGAGGCTTCTAATAAAAAAATTTAAGAGATTACAGATATCTTTTTTTTTTTTAAAGATTTTATTTATTTATTTGACAGAGATAGAGACAGCCAGCGAGAGAGGGAACACAGCAGGGGGAGTGGGAGAGGAAGAAGCAGGCTCATAGCAGAGGAGCCTGATGTGGGGCTCGATCCCATAACGCTGGGATCACGCCCTGAGCCGAAGGCAGACGCTTAACCACTGTGCCACCCAGGCGCCCCAAGATTACAGATATCTTAATTTCACCTTTTGAATGGAGAGCTACAAAATTAAACAACTGCCTTTCTAAATTTTCATTTTAATAAGAGAAAATTTATTTTCAACGTTCTCATTTTAAAAAGCAGCCATTGTCTTGGCTCTTTAATGAAAAAAAAAGAAAAAAGAGAAAAAGGGTAAGATACACTTTGACTTACAGTTCTGTTCTTATCAAGCCCACATTACACTAAGACCTGGTGTCAGTCCAATGGGATGTTAGTCAAGCTAATATCCTCCCAGCAAAGGCAGTTGAGCATAGAATACTTAGGCTAATTGAATTTAAATTAAAAAAAGAAAAATATAACTTAATAAGTTTCAGACATGATTTTTAGGCTCTAATGTATCTTAGGATATATGTGCTGCTATTAAATATTATAATACCAATCCAAAATCTATGTCACTTATACAAGATACAAGGTTTTTGCTGTAAAGCATTTTGCATGTCTTATATTTCGATATCTTTCACATATCTTGCTTTACAGCTACTAATTTTATTTAACCAGATATTAATAAATAGATACATATATGAAAAAAAAAAGAATACTTAGGATTTTACTTACTAGCAACAGCAGGGCCTAGATAGTAGTGACCTAATCATGCCCATCTCCTCTGCACCTACAGACTTGTTCTAGGGACCCACTCTTTGTCAGGGGCTTTGCACTTCATCATGATAAGTTATCCCTATCTAAATTGTCCATTTTTAAACACACTGAAGCACATTAAATGTCATCACTAATTAAGCCCCTCTTTCTCAAGGCAAATGGTATTAAAAGCACAGAGATAATTTGAACTCGTAAAATCAAAGGTAAATCCCAAACAAGTCACAGTTTTGGAAAAAAAAATCGAAAAGGTCCTGTTTAACTTGAATGCTATTTTTCTCATAGCACTTTTTTTTTTTTTTTAGTTCTCAAGCTGTCTGATTTCAAACTAAGAACTGTGTTTTTTTCCCCACTGTAAGAGTTTTTGTTGAAACCTACACATAATATCAAACAATCAGGTGATCAATCGGTTCATCTTTTATGAGGTGTCTTACGACCTCTTTAGAAATCATTAAACCAGTTTTGGATAAAGTCTGGCTGGATGAGTTCTGTTCTATGTGGCATCACCCGGAGTCACTAAATTATATGGGACATACTGTTTCCAAACTACATGGGACAAATTACATGGGACATACTGTTTGTCTCACACTTTGAAAGTCTGATTTTAGGACAGGCCAACATTTTTTTAATTTAAATATAATTAGCCAGTATATAGTTTCAGTTTCATATAGCCAATACCATTAATTTCAGCTGCAGAGTTCAAAAATTCATCATTTGCGTATAACACCCAGTGCTCATCACATCACCTGCCTTCTTTAATGCCCATCACCCAGTTACCCCATCCCCCACCCACCTCCCCTCCAGCGATCCTCAATTTGTTTTCTAGAGTTAAGAGTCTCTCATGGATTATCACCCTCTCTGATTTCTTCCCATTTGGTTTTCCTTCCCTTCCCCTAGATCCTCTACAGGATTTCTTACATTCCACATATGAGTGAAACCATATGATAATTGTCTTTCTCTGATTGACTTATTCTCCTTAGCATAATCCCCTCCAGTTCCATCCATTTGGATGTAAATGGTAGGTATTCATCCTTTCTGATGGCTGAGTAATAGTCCATTGTATGTATATGCCATGTCTTCTTTATCCATTCATCTGTCAAAGGACGTCTCAGCTCTTTCCATAGTTCGGCTATTGTGGACATTACTACTATAAACATCAGGGTGCATGCATCCCTTCGGATCATTACTTCTGTATCTTTGGGGTAAATACCCAGTACTGCAATTGCAATAGAGGGTAGCTCTGTTTTTATCTTCTTGAGGAACTTCCATACTGTTTTCCAGAGTGGCTGTTCCAGCTTGCCTTCCCATCAACAGTGTAAGAGGGTTCCCCTTTCTCCACGTCCTCACCAACATTTGTTATTCCCTGACTTGTTAATTTTAGCCATTCTGATTGGTGTGAGGTGGTATCTCATTGTGGTTTTAATTGGTATTTCCCTGATTCCAAGTGATGGGGAGCATTTTTTTATGTCTCAGTTGGCCATTTCTATGTCTTCTTTGGAGAAATGTCTGGTCATATCTTAGGGCAGGCCAACATTTTGACATCTTTCTCTGGCCAACATCAACGATAGCCATCTTGTAAGCATGTGAATCAGGGAGCAGGCTTCTACCATTTAGTATGTTTTTTAGACAACATATAAGCAATCTTTTACGTAATGTTTCCTGCAGTGTTATTAACATCTTCATAGAAATTTCTAAAAACCCATGATTTGAAACCCATTTTTTAAATCAAAGTACCTAGGAGGAACAAATTTTGTCTTTGTGATTCAACATATCCATCTAGAATTTATAATGATACTAGAAATTAGATGAGGATTTTGAGTTTTTAAATTTACATTTGCCTGGCCAGTTGTCTCAACATTATTCATTGACTGGTATGTATTTTACCAACTCTGGTGGCTTTGTACTGTGTCAATTTGGCCCAACTGGAACCATGAATTATGTTTACCATTACCCTTTTCCTCGAACAGAGAGTTAGCTTTTTAAGTCTTTCTGGTGTTAAACACTTAAAAATCTGGAACTCCACAACATTAAACCAGATTTTTATAATATTTCCCAGAAGATCATGAAGCACATAGGACTTTGCCATGTTCCCTTGCCTTTGGCACCTTAGTTACTTCAGGTTTACTAGCTCTTCCTACAGAAGATTTGTAGAAGAAAGAGCAGGATTTGAAAAAAGGTCAGTTGCAGCATAGTCATTCATGTAATAGAGGCTCCATATTTACTAGTTCTGCTCATGTATTCGAATTTAGAGGAAAGATTTGGTGTTTAGAGAAGTTGAAAGTGATGATGAATGGGGAATGCTGGTTTATCTCTGGCTTTCGATTTTCCATTTCCTCTGTTTTTCATGATTGTGGGCACACCTTAGTTAGATCTGCCTGTTCACAAATGACAACCGAAAACCTGAGATTAAAACATTAAATGAAAAAAAAAAACATGACATTTATTTCCAAAGCAACTAGTTAATTGTCAGCAAGAAGAGATCGCTGTTGGTGTGTTGGCTCAAGTGATGTAATTGTCACTCTCAGCAAAGGAATCACCTCTCCTTAGATTTAGCCTCATTTCTCGAATAAGACATCATCATAAATATGATATAGGATTCATTTCAAAAGATCAGACCTATTAAATCTGTACTGGAGACTGCTAGAAGATGTAATTTTTAAGTACATTAAACACTCTTAAACACATGACCCTCCTTTCCCCAGATACCTCTGAGAAAATGTAATTAAAATGTAGTCTGTGTTGTGATATTTTTTTGAAGGGAAAACTCATCAGATCTTTACAACATTAGAATATTGCATACCACGAGTGTTTGACTTTATTCCACTGGATTCGACAATAAGTGCATAGTACTTATCTCTGCTTATAATGGAGAACCTGAAATGTGTGAAGACATGCTTCAAATGATGAAGAAAATGTAAATGCATCTGGTTTAAGGGGAAATAGACTATCTGCTAATTGCTTCAAGAATTGAGTGATTTGGAAGACCTCAGGAGAGGGTTCATTTCTCTGATTTGCATACACTTGGCTCGTGCTACCTGGCTTACTACAGATGCCTTGATGATGTGTGTGTGGAGTGTTCCTCAACAACACCAGAGATTGAGAAGGATCCAGTGACCCTGGGGACCAGAGAGCTTCCTCCTGCTAAAGAAGTGCCCCCTCAGTGATACCCAACCCTTAGGAGAGCGGACTTCATGTTTGATAAATGATCTGGTTTTCTTACAGGCCGTTGTTACTATTATTCTTATTTTTTTATTTGCCAAAAACTAATTGTCTTAATTTTCACGGTGATTTTGGAGAGCTTATTAGTTAACGTAACACATTATACTCTTTTTTTTTAATTTTAAAGATTTTATTTATTTATTTGACAGAGATAGAGACAGCCAGCGAGAGAGGGAACACAAGCAGGGGGAGTGGGAGAGGAAGAAGCAGGCTTCCAGCAGAGGAGCCTGATGTGGGGCTCGATCCCATAACGCTGGGATCACGCCCTGAGCCAAAGGCAGAGGCTTAACCGCTGTGCCACCCAGGCGCCCCAACACATTATACTCTTGTAGAGACCCTCTCTTAGTTTAATAAAAGGGTAGAAAAAGAAAATATTATTTTTATTCTCTTCCAGAGTTTTTAACACGTGGTGGTGTAAAGAATCAAGGACTCTTAAAACCACAACAATCAAATGCAAAGACGGCTCATAGCCTGTCTTTTATGCAGGTGGAGAGCACGAACTCCCTAGAGGGAGGCGAATGGGACTAGAAAGCAAAGGGTAGAGAGAAATAGCACGAAGAGGAGGAAGGAGATGGTGAGCACACATCCATACAGAACAAGGACAGAGGAGAGCTGCAGAGAAGGTAATAAAATAAAGATGGAGAAGAAATGATCAGACAGGGAATAAATGGGGACAGAAATAGGATAACACAGAAGAAAAGGAAGACAAGTTAACAAAAGAGGACAGTGGATTAAAGGAAGAAAAGAAAGAACTAAAAAAGAAAAAATATGTAATATATACTTTAATATGAATTGTGCATCATAGTAAGCCACTTAAAAAAATACCTCAATTTTTGCCCCATTTTAAGTACATAGACTACAATAAAAATCAGACCTTGCATTCTAATGCATGATTTTCTGAACTTCATAAACCTGTGTCTTCTGTATTGAGATTAGCAAAGCTCGAGAACTAAAGTACTCTTTCCATAGCAGACGAAAAATATTTTTAAACAATACCTCAAAGTAGCAGCCTCAAGGTAGATATACACGAGGATAATCAAAATGTTAGGATTTTTCATTTGTCTTGAGTACACAACCATGATTTGGAACAGCGTAAAGGGTTGAAAAGCATGTCAAGGATAAAATGCACTTTAAAAATTAAAAGATTCATAAGGTTAACTTTCAGAGAAATCTGTTCAATATGAATGTAAAAATGAATAAAATATAAGGTCATAGGCAAATCACCCTGTTTTCATGAACCTTGATCATATAATAGAAGTTACATTTGTTACTGAAATGTGAATGGAGATGGAATTCAAGATAAGGTATTAATCATAATTAGAATAACTATGACAGGTCTGTGGTGACAAATACTTAACAAGTAGTAAGAATGCTTATTCATAACAAACCTCTTAATTCATTAAATTCTTTATTAAAAGGGCAACCTCTTAATAAGTTCAACATAAAGTTGGTATAACATGCTATTTGCATTTTCTCTCTTTTTATTTCCATTTTAGGGATGTATTGTTAACAAATTGAGATAAATCATTTAAAACATATAATTACTTGGACATAGTCGCATAGTAATTCCCTAAGCAATTGTGCGGTTATAAGTTGTCAGTGTGCATATTAATTTATCATACCCACCAGCCTCATCTTCATTGATTTGCTACTAGCTGTTAGAAAAACAGATTAAGAAGCACATGCTGTCCTTCTCTGAAAGTTTCATTGAGGCACAAGGAGGGCAAACACTGCTTTCCAATTAGAATCCTGCTGTTTGCCAGGACTTGACAATGACTAATTACAGTTCTAAATGACTTAATATGTTTGAATGCATGATTATTTATAAATACATTTTAAGATCTGCATAAAATAATCGTGTCTGTTTTAAATATGAAAGGCTACTTTTTGTGCAACGGGCAAAGACCTGTTGAACACCTGAGGTCAAAGGAAAAAAGATGTCCTAATTTTACCGTTAGAGCTCACCTCGTCAGGCACCACCTTGCAAGAGGAAACAAGAAAGAGCGAGTTGTTCACGCAAAGGAAGTTGTACAAGGATAAATGTTCCGTTTAAATCTCAGCTCTCCTGAGTATAAAATTTACCAACAACCACAGGATTTTGGGAGGGACTCAAGGTTTTTGTTTTTTTTTTTTAAAGATTTTATTTATTTATTTGACAGAGATAGAGACAGCCAGCGAGAGAGGGAACACAAGCAGGGGGAGTGGGAGAGGAAGAAGCAGGCTCATAGCAGAGGAGCCTGATGTGGCTCGATCCCATAACGCCGGGATCACGCCCTGAGCCGAAGGCAGACGCTTAACCGCTGTGCCACCCAGACGCCCCAAGGGACTCAAGGTTCTTAAAACATATAATTACCTCCTTAGCATTGTTGCCAGAATGAAAAGTTTAAAAACATGTACAGTACAGCACGTTGACCACTGCGTGGGACTGAGTACGCATTCAATAAATTTTCATTTTTATTGTCAGTACCGGAGCGATAGCTACAACAGTAACAATCATTAGCTATGTGGCAGGTCTGGCTGGAGAAGAATTTGTGGATATATAAGTGAATTTTGAAACATTTTATGGAATTCTTTTGGTCATCAGTGGCTCCTTGAGCTTCTATGAGTCAGGCACTGTGCTAGGCATGCAAAACAAGACGGACACCACGCTCAACCATCAAATTTGTTTCCATCTCACTGCAAGTCAGATAGACAAAGAGAACAGAGTGAAGTGGATCTCTGAGTGTTTTGTCAATAAACTACCTTTTGCCTTTAAAATATTTGAAATATGTATGAGTAGAGAAACTATTATGTTAAACAACACGTTTGCACACCAAGGTTTAGCAAATGTTAACTTTTCTTCTATTTTGCATACACCTCTGTGAAAGACACTCCGACAGGGGCTCCCACTGATTTCCCACCTCCTGGCATCCAGGCCTTCATGTAATCCCCTCCCCTTGAGGGCAGGTAGCACATGTGACCCGCTTCTAACAGAGTATGACAATGGTGATGGGCTAGACCTCCAATGATTATGTTATGTTACGTAAGACTCCATTCTAGCAGACTCAAGTGAGTGATTCTCCTTCCTGGCTTGATGAAGTAAGCAGGCATATGGCGAAGCCCATGTGGCAAGGAACTTGAGTCAGCTTCTAGGATCTGAAAGCAACCTCCAGCCAACAGCTAACAAAATGCTGGGGACTTCAGTCATGCATCCACGTGGAAATAAATTCTGGTAACATCAGAATGAACTTGGAAACAAAATCTTCCCCAGTTGAACTCTGAATGAGAATACTGCCCACCTGACACCTTGAATGCAGTCTTGTGAGGTCCTGAACAGAGGACCAGCTAAACCATGCCCAAACTCCTGGTCTATGGAAACTGTGACATAATGAGTATGTGTTGTCTTAAGCCACTAAGTTTGTGGTAATTTGTTACATAACAACAGAAAAACTAATAGAACTAATGATATTACAAATGCCTCAAAAAAACACCGTGGCTCTCAATAGCTATATATTGAAAAAATTTTAGAA
Organism: Ailuropoda melanoleuca; assembly: GCF_002007445.2. NCBI lineage: Eukaryota > Metazoa > Chordata > Mammalia > Carnivora > Ursidae > Ailuropoda > Ailuropoda melanoleuca. The sequence continues at coordinate 31,182,164 of NC_048234.1, forward strand.
CTGCAAGAGTTATTTGGTATACCCTTCTTGCCTTTAAAAGGGGAAAGATTTAAATAACTCTGGGAGAAATTTATCAGTATCATGACAAAAAGCTCAATACCTTCCCCAGGAATCATTCAAGTGTTTAATGGGTCTTGCTGACTTAGATTTTTTATGTTATCTCATCTACAGAGTTAAAACCCATTTCATTATAAAATTTTTTTTCTCTAAGTTTTCTTTTTTTAACCATATAAAATAGGTATTTTCTAATCTAGAAACTTTATATTCTGGAATTCTATCCAGGATTAAGAATTCTGATTATTTTAGTATTTCCTTTTCATTATGACTCATTTTTCTAATTTTTATTATTTATTATTTCTTTTTTAGAGAGAGAGAGTGAGAGAGAGAGAGAGAGAGAGAGAGCATGAGTGGGGGGAGGGGCAGAAGGAGAGGGAGAGAAAGAATCTCAAGCGGACTCCCCACTGAGTGAGGAGCCCGATGCATGTCACGATCCTGAGACCTGACCTGAGTTGAAATCAAGAGTTGGACACTTAAACAACTGAGGCACCCAGGTGCCCCATCATTATGACTCATTTTTTAAAATCATCTTTTCCGTTCTCTGGAATTCCCTATACTTGGTGTCTTCTCTTTACTTTTTTAGATTCAGTCTTCATCCTTCTCCATTCTGCTACTCTGGGCCCCAAGAGTTGACTTATATGAACCATAGATAATAATGGGTAAACTTTTCCAGTGATAATCATTTCAATTTCTTTAACTCTTTTTTCTAATATTTCAGTCTTTAGGTATTATCTACTGACAGTCTATGTATTTTGGTTCTCTTACACACCACTGCCCCTCCAACATATACTTTTATTCCTTTATCTAAACAAATTATATATAACCCTGTTTTATTAGATAAATATTCTGTGTTTACATGATGATAACTACATAAATATTATTCACAATGGAGTACATCAAATACTATGATTACCTTTCCTTTCTTGCATGCTTTTCCCCCCTAGAGTTAATGATTTCATCATTTTGTCCATATTTTGTTCATTTCTATGAGTCAATTATCAGTTCATTCCCAAACTTTCTAAAAGAAGAAAAAATCTTTTGATATGCCCAAATATATCAGACATATAGTTTATTTATTTATTTTTTTCTGGGATATATCCCTCCTGGAGCTCACTTTCCTCCTGCTCCACTCTGGACTGCTGCACAATTGTCATTCTGAGAATCTTCTTCCACTGTCATCCTGAAATCCCTTTTACCCTTCTAGTTCTTATATCCTCCATTTTCTGATCCTATACTCTTTCTTTTTTTTTTTTTTTTTTAAAGTTTTATTTATTTATTCGACAGAGATAGAGACAGCCAGCAAGAGAGGGAACACAAGCAGGGGGAGTGGGAAAGGAAGAAGCAGGCTCATAGCAGAGGAGCCTGATGTGGGGCTCGATCCTATAACGCCGGGATCACGCCCTGAGCTGAAAGCAGACGCTTAACTGCTGTGCCACCCAGGCGCCCCTTTACTCTTTCTTTCTTGCTTTGCTTTCTTCTTTTAGTGGAGTATATCCTCTAAGAGCTTTTTGAGAAAAGGAACATGAGAACAAATTTGGGGAACATTCAATATCTGTAACCCCCCACCCCGTCACTTGATGGATAGTTTTTCTGGGTATTGAAAACTAAACTGGAAGCCATTTTTCCTCAGGATTTTGAAGACATTCCTCCATTGTCTTCTAGTTTCCAATGTTGCAGTGTGAAATTCAATGAGATTCTAATAATTGATCCTTTCTGAGTTGTTTTTGTTTGGTTACATTCAATAGCTTTCAGAATTTTCTTTTTCTAAGGTACTGAAATTTCACAATTATGTGCTTCGACGTGGGATAAGTGGGTCTTTTTTTATTTACTATGCTAAACCTTCAATAGATTTTTCAGTCTGGACTAACGTTCTTCAGGTCTAGGTATTTAAAAATGTATTTTTTTTCTTTTTTTTTTTTTAAAGATTTTATTTATTCATTCGACAGAGATAGAGACAGCCAGCGAGAGAGGGAACACAAGCAGGGGGAGTGGGAGAGGAAGAAGCAGGCTCATATCTGAAGAGCCTGATGTGGGGCTCGATCCCATAACGCTGGGATCACGCCCTGAGCCGAAGGCAGACGCTTAACTGCTGTGCCACCCAGGCGCCCCTAAAAATGAATTTCTTTGATGATTTCATCCCATCTCTTTTCTCTGTTCTTTCAGGAAGTGCTTAAAGGTTATATAAATATTGGACCACATAGACTGATGCTTTGTTTTTCCTTTTCTCTCTTTGTTTTACCACCTAGAATATTTCCTCAGATTTACCTTAGAACTCTACTTTGAGTTTTTAGTCTCTCCTATGCTTATAATTTTTAATATTCTTGTTGACAGAATGTTTCCTCTTATAGCCTTCTATTCTTGTTTCATGGAAGGAGTATCTTATTTCTCTGAGGAAAATAATTATGGAGTTCTTTGAATATGCTTTCACCAGTGAGGTTTTTTTAATGCCCTTTGATTTCTTTTTATTTATTTCTTTTTATTTTGGTCTCTGGCTTTCACTTTGAGGCTTTCCTCAAATGTCTGATGATCTCTTACTGTCCAGACTGAGGCTTTAAAATGATAATTGTAATTTCTGTGTGAATGTGTGGGGCTTGGGGTTTCACTGACCAGTAATCAGGATTTGGGTAGATGTGACCACTCCCAAATATCAGTATATATAAGTTTGTTCCCCTTGGTCAAGTTTGGCTCCTCAGAGAAAAATTCTCCAGCATTTTGTACAGGGGAATATATCTGTATGCCAGTATTCACAAATCTAGCATGGGAAAGGGATTAAGGAGTTTATTGTTCTATATGTCAAATTTTTCTTGATCCCTCCGTTTTCAGTACAACACCTCATTCCAGCCCACAGTCAGCCTTGGTGCTGCTAGGTCCAAAGCTTTTCTGATTCGGGCTCTTTGTTGTAAAACATACTACCTTCTACCAGTATGGTGGAAGAGTTGTTGTATGGCTACTTGGGGTCAGAGTAAAAGATGTGATAAGTGGAAGGAAGGGTGCCTAAATAATCCCTGCCCAAGAGAAAATAATTTGTACCACAAATGTGAGTCTCAAATGTAATTTTAAGTGTTCTGGTCACTTTTTTTGCAAGTTTTAAAATAAAGTGAATTAATTTTATCAATATTGTTTATTTAACCTAGTTTACAAAAAATATTGTCATTTCAATGTGTAATCAGTATAAAAATATCAATGAGATATTCAATCTGCTCTTTGTCATACATTTTTCATTTTCAGGATTTACATCTCAATTGGGACTAACCAGATTTCAAGTGCTCAAGAACCACATAAGGCTAGGGGGTGTGGTAATGAACTTTCCAGTTCTAAGGGGTATGAAGTAAAGCGATAAAATGCTTAGCAGAAAACAGGATAAAATCTGTGCAACATTGGGATACATAAAGATTTCTTAGGTAGGCAACACAAAGCAAAAAACAAAAAAGAAAAAAATATGTAAATAGACCTCATCAAAACTGAAAATCTCTGCTCTTCCAAAGACACAATTAAAGGAAATGAAAAGACAAGCCACCCACTAAGAGAAAATATTCACAACACATATTTGACAAAGGGTTTGTTTCCAGACCATACAAAGAACTCTTGCAACTCAATAAGAAGGCAAACAATCCAATTAGAGGTTCCTATTGCCTGACCTTTCCAGGGTTCCCTGCTGGGCTTTGTCTGCTCTTGGGGGGTTTCCATCCCTATGAGTTTAGATCCCATCTTTTCTCTGGTGAGCTAAATCACTTAGCACTGGTTATCTCTCCTCTCTTCAATTTCAAAAAACGTGTTATCTCTTCCATCTTTTCCCTCCTGTTCTCTTTGCTCTTATGAGTTTATGCATTCTTTACTATCATTTTCTTGAGGTACCAAGAAGGAGGAAGATAAGATAAATACTCATGTTTAATTTACCATATTTAACCAGAAGTCTTATCTTAGATGTACCTTTAACAAAATATTGTAATGCTTTTGTCTAACTACCTGTTTCCGCAAGAGATTTTGAACTCCTCAAGAACGGTGATGTTATTTTGTTCTTCTGTCTCCAGTACTCAGCACCGAGTGGTTATGGGGCAAATGTTTGTTGATTGAATGAATGAATATCCATTTTATACGCACCTGTTTATTGTCCTTTCTCACTCTAAAATATAAGTTCCATGAGAGTAAGGATGCTGCAGATCTTCTTCACCGTAGAGTCCCTGTTTCTGAAACAGTGCCTGTTCACAGCAGGTGCTAGACAGTTATTGAAGGATGAATAAATGAATGGATGAGTTTTTACAATTTTATAAACTTCAACACATATTTAAATTTTTCTACTTTACCATTTTATTTAATTAGCAGGAATATACATAGTATACATAATATACTTCTAGAAGCTTAATTATATCTTTTCATACAATTTGCTGCTCAATGTCTATGATTGGATTTGTGTGCGTTGTTAGTTTGACTATTCAGAAATTATCATGGTGCCCTCAGTGACAGTATTCAGTAGTCAATCCAATCAATTCATTAACATGATTAAAATAATTAGACATCAATTGGTCAAGAATTCAGAATTCCATCATTATAGAAGGAGAAAGAAAGAAAGAAAGAAAGAAAGAAAGAAAGAACAAAAGGATTCATATAGACATGGGCTTCGTTATTTTGTGGTGCTATTTGCCAGGCATTGAAAGCCGTATACTTACTTAAGCCATTATGTGCTGTTTCAGCACCTACCACACTATAATGGAACACATCTTATCTAAGCTCTGATAAGTTTAATTCATCTAATTGTTATTAAGAATCCCCTCCCCTCGGGGGCACCTGGGTGGCTCAGTTGGTTAAGCATCTGACTTCAGCTCAGGTCATGATCCCAGGGTCCTGGGAATCAAACCCTGTATAGGGCTCCCTGGTCAGTGGGGAGTCTGCTTCTCCCTCTCCCTCTCCTTCTGTCTCTCCCCTTGCCCCCTCATGCATGCTCTCTCTCTCTCTCTCTCTCAAATAAATAAATAAAATCTTAAAAAAAAAAAAAAAAGAATCCCACCCCTTCCAACAGTCTGCTGCAAGACCCTACCACAATTTTCTTCTTTCAGTATTTCTCAGGAGGATAGGGAAAACCCCAACTTTTCCAAGTTTATATTTCATCGCGCTAAGCTCAATCTCTTTTGCCAACCAAAACCTTTCCATTTCATTTATTCGCATATACAAATGCCCCCTGCAAAAGATTTTTGGTGATTTAAACATTGTCACTTAACACTAACTTTAAAAATCCCACTTTTTTCTTAATATGACTGAAATCATGGATACAAATATAAATAAATATTTACAGTAGTACCTTTCAAACAACAAAGATCTTCAGAATTTTGTTATCTTAAATTAACATACAGACATTCTTGGTATATGTTAAGCTCTAAATCCTCGATTAGGTAAACCGTCCTGGGAGATCAGGACAATTGAGGTTTAAAGTTATAGGGTTGTGTTGGTTTTGTTTTTCCTAAGAAGCAGTTGAGAAGCCAACAATGTTGAATTAAAAAAAAAAAAAAAAAGGTGGATCAGGTCCTAGGAACTCATTAGGCTATTTCACAGATTCCCAAAACTATACGACTCATGGCTTTGGAAACTATTCTTCTCCTCCTTTATGGAATGATTCCTTCAATCCCAAATTAAAGTGCACACTGAACTTGACCACGATTGTATAGAATAAAATTTGATGAATTACATTCAAAGAATAAATTATGCATTAAGATCCGTCTTTAGGAAGGCTCATTTTAGAACAAAGGTGATTTGTAATTCCACAGTACCATATACCTCACAATTTTGTCTTGGTTAGAAAATGGCCCAAATGTGGCTGGGCATGGATTGTATCTATGAAGTGCTGCATTACCGATCGAATCTAGCTAAGGCGATGAACTTCATTGGCAATTTCTAGTAAGTAAGAAAACCTTCTATCAGAAGGCTTTCCTTTAGCCGAGGGAGCCACATCACATTTCTGGCTCTTTTCTCTTCACAAGATCAGTTAAGTCTCAGTTTCTTCTTTCAAAGAGGAAGTTTGGGGTTTTAAGACTTTGCCCTGTGACTTCAAGGAGCTATGGTAGAAATGCAAGTTTGGCTTTGGTTGAAGGGGAAGAGCCCGGAGTTTATAAATGTCACAGGTATTTCCAGTAAATTGGAGGTCACCAGAAAAGATGTTAGGATAATAAATCTAGCCTCTAAGTATACACTCCCTTTACCCAGCGGGGAGCCTCCTGGGATCATTTGTCTGCTGTTCATTATCTTGTCTGCATTATTCAACAGCTCTGTTCTTGCTCAGTGGGCTTCAGAGAGCTTTTAACAGCTGCAGCAACCTCCAATTTTTACTTAAGTTCTCTTTCTCTTTGTAATAGGGGGGAAAAAAACCAAAAACCCAGCCCACCTCGAAGAACTGGAAAAGAAAGAAAACCTGTCTTTGATGCCCAGGATCTACCTATGTAACTGAACCCATGTTGTTTATTTATTTCACGTTAACTGTACCAATGTTATAATATAATATTGGGGATGCTAAAGGAGAAAGCATACATTTAAATACTAAGAATATGAGGGTTTAAAAAATTCCAAACCATCTAAATTACATAACGAAATGGCAAAAAAAAAAAAAAAACCCGTTCAATTTTTTTTCTTTCTACTAAAGTGTACGATGCTAAGTGAAATAAGTCAGCCGGAGAAAGACATATACCATATGATTTCACTCATCTGTGGAATTTTAAGAAACAAAACTATTTCATTTCTTAGAGATGCTAAGATTAGCTCTGTTTTACAAAAAAAATCCTCTTTTGTACATGACACACCAAGAAAGTCTTTTTTAAATCACCACATAATCGACTACAGGATTAGAAAAGAGAATAAGCTTTGGAGGAAGGGGGGAGCCAGTTTATAAATGCACCAGGTAAAAACCTCTGCATTGGGATTTGTTTCAATTAGGACATACTTAGCTGCTCTCAGGTAAGCTGGTTTTCAGGAAGATTGACATCATTTATGATCATGATCTGCTTGAATAGGACTCTCTTGAATCTAAGTAACCTGAAGAGATGGTAGTAACATACAACATGTTATACATATCACCCAGGTGATGGAGAGACTGGAAGCGTTCTTGCAATGACTAGAAGAAGGAAACCTACCTGAAAATAAAAATACCTGATGACAAGAACTGCTAGAAATGGCTAGGTGGATCGTGGCCATCAAAGACAGGTTTTCTTTCTACCAAATATTGACTCTTTCACCCAAGTTATGTGAGTTTTCAGAGGACTCATGAACACTTTCTAATCAAGACAACGAAGACCCACTATGATCAATACGTACAGGCCCCAACATCTACAGATAAAGAATATAAAAAGGCTAAGGTGAATGGAAAGCTTCTCAACAAAACAGCATTTAAAAATAAATCTGGTTCAGGATGCCTGGGTGGCTCAGTCAGTTAAGTGTCTGTCTTCCGCTTGGGTCATGATCCCAGGGTCCTAGGATCAAGTCCCCCATCAGGTTCCCTGCTCTCTGCCTGCCACTCCCCCTGCTTGTGCTCACTCTCTCTCTGCAAATAAATAAATAAATAACGTCTTAAAAAAAAATAAAGCCCATTTGTTTAAAAAAATTAAAAAATAAATCTAGTTCCTGTCATTCATAAGGAATTACTTAGTTATCCATTGATAATGTGATTTGTGATTGAAACTACATGATCCTCCATTTTTCTATAAAGGCCATGCTTTGGACTAAAATGTGTTCAGGATGGGAGTAGGTGGAAGGAATAGTTGTGGACAAAATAAAGACATTTAAACTTGCTCCTGTGGCCCCGAGATTCTCTGATCTGCAGCAAGAGAATAAGGTCTGCAGAGGTGACAGTCCATGTCCAGAATGGAATGTCTTGATCTATGTATAATAATAAGGGACTGCAATTTCCTAGCATTAGATCATCATATTAAAAACCGAGGGAGCTTTTCAGCACCACCATTTGATCAGATTAAGATCCTTAGTGTTGTACAAAACACAGCTCGTTAGCCACCCAAAGTCTGAAAGCATCTCTAAAGTGGCATAGAAATGCTAAGTAGTCTCAGACACCTGGACAATGCCTGACATCCCAGTAAAAACCAAAGACCTCCTCAATTATCAAGATATTTGTTACTGAGGAAAATCTAATAAGCTGACTCTGTGATTGAGAAATATGTAAATAAATGCCTGAAACTTTTAGGCAAACGCTGCGTGGAGTTTTATCTGGGCCTCCCAGAGCACATTAAATGCATGAGAGCAAATATGACTTTTGTCTTTTGCTTTCTAAGATATAAGAATGGCAGCACAATAAAACTGTAAAAGCTATATGCTGCCGTTCAAAAGTATTTTCTGAATTATTAAACATCCCAAATTTGAAGCTGCTTTCTTCAACTATTAGAATTCAGTATGCAAAATAGCGTTTATTCTTGAATGTCAGATACAATTTTGCATTTGCTTTATGTATTATTCCTTTTCTTAGACAGTCAATCTTGCAACTCAATGAATGATTCTCATCATTACCATCCCTTGGTATGCAGTCAGTGCATAATGAGAGGTTTAAAATGCGACACCATCAAAGCAGCTCCAACCTTACAAAGTGGGCATCTAGAATGACTCTGGGAAAATAACTTTAATGTTTTGTTTTTGTTCTCAATCTCACCAATGCTAGAGTTAAATCTTGGGATTCAACTCTCAGGGAAAAGATAAATAATTTGCCAATATATTTTCCTGGCTGATTTCGATACTGTTTGCCAACCACGACTATTTATGTAACAATAAGAAAAAAAGAAGACTCTCCCAAATGTGGCATTTTTACCCCAAATATCTTTTTTTAAAGATTTTATTTGTTTATTTGATGGAGAAAGACACAGCCAGCGAGAGAGGGAACAGAAGCAGGGGGAGTGGGAGAGGAAGAAGCAGGCTCCCAGTGGAGGAGCCTGATGTGGGGAGCGATCCCATAACACCGGGATCACGCCCTAAGCTGAAGGCAGACGCTTAACGACTGAGCCACCCAGGCGCCCCCAACCCCAAATATCTTTTAAAAACCTTCCAATGTAAGAAAAGCTCTGATGTAATTAGAGAGAAAAGAGGGCGTTAGAAATTCACAATTTAAGAATAAATAAGTGTAAATAAACCATACGATGTTAAACCGACTTTTTACTTTTGCAGGTTTACAAGTTGCTCTTCATCATTTGCACTCTTTAAGAAGGTGCCTTGGCTTCAGGGTAACTGGAAACATGTTTATTCAGTTTATTCCTTAATATCAGTGGTTTCTGCTTCACTTTGACTTCCAGATCACTCCAAGGAAATCACAGGGATTTTTTTTGGAGGGGTGTGTAGGGTGGGGAGGGTGATGTCCTTGAGACAGTTCGTGCTTGCCTTTATGTATTTACTTTGCCCAGATAAGTTGTGTGTGTGTGTGTGTGTGTGTGTGTGTGTGTAGTGAATTGTTGATAACAGCAGGCATCACTATGTGTCCTACAAAGGCATGAAGCACTGGCTAAAGACCTGCAAAGTATAATTCAATCCCTGTCCATAGAGGTGGCTCATCCATGAGACATAACTGTGTTTCAGACGGGACTCCAGCATCTACTAAATATTACAGCTGGGATCAGCAAACTTCAGCCTGTGGGCCAAATCCAGCATGCCACTTATTGTACAATATGTAAGCTAAGAATGATTTTTTTCATCTTTAAATAGTTAAAAAGACAAAAAGAAAAAAATATTTATGACACGTAAAGTGATAGACACTTCTTTTTTTTTTTTTAAAGATTTTATTTATTTATTCAACAGAGATAGAGACAGCCAGCGAGAGAGGGAACACAAGCAGGGGGAGTGGGAGAGAGAAGCAGGCTCATAGCAGAAGAGCCCGACGTGGGGCTCGATCCCATAACGCTGGGATCACGCCCTGAGCCGAAGGCAGACGCCCGACCGCTGTGCCACCCAGGCGCCCCGACACTTCTAATTTTAGCATCTACAAATAAAGTTTTATTGAGACACAGCCGTGCTCACTCATTTACACATTGTCCATGTCTGCTTTTGAAGTCAATGCCAGGATTGTTGCTACAGACACCATCTGGTCTACAAAGTCTAAAATATTTACTCCCTAGCTCTTTACAGAAAGAGGGGCTAGACTCTATACTAGAGGTAAGAGGAATTTTATTCTATCTAAACTACTATAGTTCCAAAACATTCTAGAAATTGATTTCATTCCTCACCATTGTTTAATCATTTGTGTATTTTTATTTTATTTAAAGAAGTTTCTTCCTCTCGAGGAAATATATTGTCCATGTCAAAGGTTTTTAAAATTCGTGATTGCTAGAAGAGTAGCACAAAGATTAGCACTTTTCTTTTCCTTATTTCTTGTCTTTGAAAAAAAATTCTCTTCCTATCTCTCTAAATTTTATAAAACCGACCTCTATAATGGGAAATTCCACAACCCTTAGAAATGAATAAAAAATACTAGCTTCTTCTCAGGCAGTGCCAAGAGTCCTATAATATATATACTTTCCCAAACAAGGCTGACAAACTTGGCCACTGAAGCAGCTGTAAAAATGGAAATGCAATCACAGAAGGAGTTATCAGCCTTATGAATTGAGGCGTCTTGACACTACTTGACATTCATTCTCAATTACCAAGTTCAGGCTTCTTGCCTTCATTGAGCAGCACTACAGAGCACCTCACATAAATGAGTGGATTCTGGGCAGCCATGGTGGTGTAAGTAGCATGCTTCACTTCTTCAAAGGACTTGGGTCAGCCAACAAAGCTCTGAACATTAAATTATTTCTGACAGCAGCCACGAGCTATTAGAATGTAACCCGCCTCTCTGTTTCAGATGTTTATCTTGGAAGAGACCACTCACATCTTTATTGCAATCGTAAAGTCTGTTGTAATGATAAAAATTAAAAAAAGACATTTTACCTGTACCTACACACTGGAGCAGAGCTCTGGATGTATTAATTGCCTTCTTTCACCCTTTCTTCACTTCCTCGTTGTAAGGTGAGACTTGTAGAGAGTACCAAATGGAGAAGTGTTGCTGTGGAATCAACAGGAGTCCGGGATGAATCGGATAACTTGTCTCCCCAAGAATATGGATGGATGAGTAGGGAAAGTCATGTTTATCTGGACATGCATGTTTTTGTTGCAAAGCATTTATAGTAAGCTCATGATTTATAAGATAAAGAAATATCTATGGCTTCTTTGGCATTTGACATTTCATAAAATCATACAATGTTAGAACCCAAAGGAATTGGTATTTTATATATTCAACTTTTTATTGAACGTCTAATATAAATTAGACAATGTGCTAAACAAATACACATATAACTTCCAGTTGTGTTCAATGCTCTTAAGGGAAGGAACAAAGTACTTTAAGAGGCTAGTGGGAATGGTCTACATCAGGTTGGGGGGTGAGGAAGTGTTAAGGAAGCTTTCTCTGAGGAAAGGGCATTTCAGCTAGGTTGTGAAAGAAGAAATGATGCCAGGCAGGAAAAATGTTCCATGACTAATGGCCAATTCCCATTGGGGAGGAATGTGGTCCTATTTGGGTCAATAAAGTTTAGAGATATATTCCATCAATTTTGATCCCAACAACATGAATTATATTCCACTTCCCAGGAAGGTATACTGATTGAAATTGAGATTTTAATTTTTAAGAAACAAGTGTGTTATGAGCTACATTATTTAATTTGTAATTGTACACTTAGTTGATTAAATCGTGTGATTAGTAGAAAAACTAAAGTTCTAGAAAATGCCTGACATTAAGTCAACAAAATGTGTTCATTATCTCTATTTTCTCAGCTTTTCAGTGTTATCCTATTCATAGCAGGAGATTATAAGGTACGGGGATAGGAATTTGCTTCCTATCTGTGCCCACATTATCACGACCAAGATCCTTTGGTTCTAGAAACCATTTGCCCGGGAAGGTGCTCGGGTAGACCTGGAAATTCCAGGGCCATGTTGCAACCTTATTTCCTATAAAACCACATATGACAAGAGACTCATTTCTTTCTCTAATGTAGAGCTCCAACAAATAAATCGCTAAGGAAAAGGCCAGCAATTCAATGGGGGGAAAAGTGAATACAGGATTTAAGGGGACAGTTTACAAGAAATACAAACAGCCTTGAACATGAAAAGATGTTCAACCCCCATTCTCACTAAAAGAAAGCCAATTAAATTATATTGAGATACCATTCTCAATTAAGAAAGGTGAAAACACTTGATAATGTTGAATTATGGCAAGGGTTTGGGGGACTTTCACCTTTATTGTTGATGAGAATACAAACTGGTACTCTCTATTTGTGAAGAAATTTATAATATGTATCTGGATGAAAATGGACATATTTCTTAACTGAGCAGTCTCCATTCTAAAAGTTCACCTTATAGCTATCTCTCCGCTTTGTAAAAGAAAGCATAATTTTGAAGATATTGTAGTAGTGTTTTTGGTAAAAGAAATAAAAACTGGAAGCAGCCAAATTACTCAACAGTTGGGCTCTGGATAAATACAATACACTGTACAGATGATGAACAACTTTGCAGCCATTAAAAGAATAAGGTAGATGTAGCCTGTTTGTTGATAAGACCAGCAACATATTGTAAATGCAAAAGGCAAAATCTGTATTTTTCTAAAGGTGAACGTGTGTGTGTGCGTGTGTGTGTGTGTGTGTGTGTGTGTGTGTGTTATGGGTTGAATTTTGTCCCCCCAGACTCATATGTTGAAGCCCTAACCTCTAATACCTGAGGATATGGCTGTATTTGGAGATAGGACTTTTAAAAGGGTAATTAAGTTAAAATGAGGCCATTAGGTTGGGCCTTAATCCAACCTTCTGATGTCTTATAAGAAGAGGAGATCAGGACACAGGGAGAAACACGAGGGACACACGGGCACAGAGAAAAGACCATGTAAGGACACAGTCAGCAGGTGTTCATCTGTGAGCCAAGGAGAGAGGCCACAGGAGAAACCAAATCTGCTGAGACCTTGATCTTGGACTTCTAGCCTCCAGAACTACGAGATAGGAAATTTCTGTTGTGTAAGCCACCCAGTCGATGGTATTTTGTCACAGCAGCCCCAGCAGACTAAAACAAGATGTACATGCATATATTTAAATGGCATATTTCTGGACGTACATCCAAGAAATATTGATAATATTTACCTTTGGAGAGGGTGGCCAGAGGTCTGAGGTGGGAAGGAATCGAACTTTTGTAATGCTTTAACTTTTACCATGTATACTGTGGTGAGCTTGAGGATTCAGGGCAGATCAAGGAAAAGCCAGGGCCATGAGGTGGTGTTATTTCACATCAAACGTTATGGGGCAGCACTGCATGGGCTTGCATGAGAGAAGAAGTCTTTCACAGAAGGGAGCTTCCAGAAATATAGCTCCACGACCCAGAAGGGGAAGAGGACCAGAGGATTCTCAGGGTACAGGGGAATTAGAGAGTGGACTCCTGTGTTGAGGCAGTGTCACCCAGCCGCAAGGTGGGGAGGCTCTGGGTCAGAGAGCTCCGAAGGGCAGCTGTAGTCTGGGGTCTTTTACCGCTGTAGGGTTTGTCTTATGCGATGGCTGGCAGATGCTGGGTGCAGTTTTGTGGAGCTTGCAAAGCAACAGGCTCTAAATGGCTAAAAAATGGCTTATTGGGGCTATTTCTGAAGCAATGAGAATGTGTAAAAAACTAAGAACGGCGTCAGCGGGCTTTGAGCTCATAGCTCTAGCCTGTCGCAAAGAGGTAAACAATATAGGGGCGCCGGGGTCACTCAGTTGGTTACACGTCTCCCCTCGGCTCAGGTCATGATCTCAGGGTCCAGGGATTGAGCCCCATGAGGAGCTCAGCCGGGGAATCTGCTTCCACTCTCCCTCTGCCCCTCCCCCTGCTCATGTTCTCTGTCTCTTTCTCAAATAAATAAGTAAAATCTTAAAAAAAAAAAAAAAAAGAAGTAAACAATATAGGGGCCAATATACAGAAGCCATCTTTAACCCATTTATGTATCATCATCATCATCATCACCATTCATCAAGTATTTAGCAGGAAAAAAGAGATCTATCCATGTAGAAATTACTCCCTCTGAAGCATAAGCTATCAGGCATTTTCCCCTCTACTGTCGTCTACTGGGAGACCTCAGACCAAAGATCTCCACCATCCATTCATTAAACAGTCTACCTCCCCCCTTATTCTGAATGCTTCTATGCCACGTTTTTTTACCTAAAGCTGACAAGCTAGTGTGTTCTGAACAGCAGGATGTTTACCCCTCCTGGGAATTCATTTCACGTCTTAAAATGAATTGATACACATTCATTGGTAACATCTCAGAGCCAATGTCTGGAGAAGAAAATGCTATCTGAGATGTTTCGGTTATTCCCACAAACAGAATGGCTGCTTTCCCAAGTAGTGGAATTACCCCAGCTAAGGCTTGGTGAGGAATATGGGATAGTGGAATCTTGCATGGTATGATTTGACTAAACGACCTCTAAGTTCAATTTAAAAAAATTCATTCTATAATCTAGGGCCAGATGTAATGCAGGTGGGATTGCAAGAGTCCAAAACAAGAAAGATCAATGAGGGCTGATATAGTAAAGAGAAGGAATTTTCATCGAATTGTTAGGACTTGAGGTAAGCCTTTAATGATAGACAGCATTTGTATAAAAAGCAGAAGAGTTTGTAGACAAGACAAACGTAGAATCACAATTCCAAGTTTCTGCTGCTTACAGGGTGAACCCGGTAAGGGCATTGGCCACAAGAACTTCTGCCAAAAGTGCAAGGTCCAAGACCAGAGAAGTGGCCAAGACAGGGTTCCAATTCATTGATAGGGGCCACAGCAGAAGACTAAGGGAGTGAGGAATCACTTGGAGGGAAATCGGAGTTGTGCCCAGAGAAGCAGACAAATGATTCTGGTCTGAGAGATGAGGCAAAACCCTAAGTAAAGCAAACCCAACAGTCAGAAGGCAAAATGATTAACATAAGAGTTTGGGAAATGGAATGCAAACAGTTTAAGATCAAACATTCAAATGGAGGCCATGAAAATCCGACAGTGATGTAATGCCATTTTTATACAGTGCTTTGGGGTGGGCTCCCAGGGGTGAGGGGCGAGGGGTTGTATGGGGGAAAGGGTAGCAATTGATGAGGTCTTTTAACAGTTGTTTTACAGAAGAGAAGCTGGTGCCCAGAGAGCCTGGCTTTCCCAACATCATGTAACTTGTAGCTGATAAGCATGCAGAGCAAAAATGAAGAAAATGGAACAACTGGGTTTTTTGGGGGGTTTTTGTTTGTTTTGAACATATAGGAAATTGGCTGAATTACAATTAAGAGTGTGTCTAGGAAAATAATGGGAAGTAAAGCGGTTCCTGATTTGGGAACCACAGAAGATGGCGGAGAGCAGAGACAGGTTGTTATAAGCAAATATCAATTACCTCAAGCTGAGAGGATGAGAACATTTGTAAGAACAGAGAGGAAGATGCAAATAGAATGTTGTGTGGTATGTGTGTATGTTAGTGCGTACCTAATTATTTTTGATGGAGGCAGTGCTGATATGCTCTCTACCAAGGATAAAACCCTGAGAAGGAAGGTGGGGAGAGTAGGAAATCACCCACCTTTGTTTCTACTCAGGCATTTCAATCATTTCCTTGAAAACAGGAATCATTTACGATTATACTATATGATTATAATTTGGTTATTACGGTGTATGTCATTGTATGTATAAAATGAGTTGGTACTTTTTCAAGAACACAAACAAATATGAACTGTACGTGTATTTGTAGTAAGATGGTGATACGAGAGTCTATCTGTGATATCATATTGCTTCAATGCCTGAAAGATGAAACAATTCTTATGAGAAGAGCCCCTCGAGGATATAAAACACGTATTTGCCCTAAGTAATAAATGAGGCCTGTAATTGACATAAATAATTTTTTTAAGATTTTTAAAACTTTTTAAGTAATCTCTACACCCAACATGGGGTTCGAACTCATAACCCCAAGATCAAGAGTCACATGCTCCTCCGACTGAGCCAGCCAGGCACCCCCAACATACATAATTCTTAAGCTGTGGGTTTTTAGGTACAATATTGGTTATTGGTGATAAAATTCTTAGGGCAAGATTTTATTTAACCATTTGGAATAAATAAACACTGTGTGGGTCCTCAGTCTCTACAGGGTATCCAGAATTGTCTTTACTACAACTGTTATTCTGTCCCCAGTGCTATTACTGTTATTTTATCATTCCAGCCGGAGATGATTCTCAAATTGTACTTTTTCAATGTTGATACTGATGGGTGGTCCATACAGTATAGTAAGAATTGGATGAGTTTCTCAGCATTTATACAAGTAAGCTTTCTAAAATGAAGCTCAGAATTTTTATAACATACAAAGCTTAATTGAGTACAATCTTTATGAAGACTTTGCCTGAGCTTCTGACCATCTACTTAAATAACAGAAGTTGCTGGTAATTTTTAAGCATGTACAAAGTAAATCAAAAGCTTAAACGTTTTAGAGGTTGTAGTAGTATAAAACTGCTTTATTGGTATCCAAAACCTCAGAGAATCTATAGTTGACATGCCAAAAAAATAACATAGGTGAGGGCAAATGGTCTAGGAGACCAATCGAAAACTCCACTGTGATACAGTGGAGCAAAGAATATTGAGGAAAGAAACATGAAATAGAAATGGGGAAAAAAATAGTGAAACTCCATAAGATTAATAAAATATCAGCACTATTTGTAAATGTTCAGCAAATTACGGTCAGCCCTGGAAAAGTTTAGCATAGGAACTGTGTGTCTTTGCTCTGAGCCTGTGACCTTATATGACACCTACTTCTCATTTCACCAAACACAGAGATGGCTATTATAATGAAAAGAAGACAATTTCCTATACATTTGGTAGTTTCGGTCATCATTTATAGCTCACAGGGACAGATTTTTTTATTAAGCCAGTGTGTAGCATCTGAAATCTGCATCATTTAGTCAGAATTTAGTTCCTGGACTCGTTAAGTGATATAAGTGAGAAAAACAAAATTTCCAGTTGTGTCTACAGTAAAGAAATAAAATATGTTAATATGTCATTAATGACTGTGAAGATATCATGGATTCTGCTGCACTCTAAAATTTAAGTGGGTTTCCCAAATTATTATCTCATTCTTTGAATATTTTTGTAGATAGAGAAAATCAGACTCAGAGGGATTATTTGGCAAAGTTGGAACTATAACCTATGCCTTCTTTTCTAAACCAAATATGTTATTCATCAAACTGTGTTGATGTCCAAAAAACAAAGTTCCCTCCAGCCCATTTCTAAAAGCACACTTTCACTTCTATCCAGCACGGGGGTGCGGCCCCTATGCTCAAGTGTGGCAATGTCCGTTCTGCTTCTTGATTGTTCTGACTGGTCGACGTTTTAATATTTTAAATATTACCCTCCTTTTTATCCAAACCTATTCAGGGAGGGGTGCCTGGATGGTTCCGTGAGTTAAACATCCAACTCCATCTCAGCTCAGGTCTTGATCTCAGGCTTGTGAGTTCAAGCCCCTCACTGGGCTTCATGGTGGGTGTGGAGCCTACTAGATAGATAGATAGATAGATAGATAGATAGATAGATAGATAGATACATAAATGGGGGGCTGGGTGGCTCAGTTGATTGAGCATCTGCCTTCGGCTCAGGTCATGATCTCGGGGTCCTGGGATCGAGCCCCACAGCGGGGAGTCTGCTTCTCTCTGCTTCTCCCCTCCCTGCTCCTGCTCTCTCTCTCTCAAATAAATAAATAAAATCTTTGAAAAACATATAAATATAAAAAGTAAATAAATAAGAAAAAAGAAAAAAGTGTACAGGAAATAAAATACATTCTGGAGGTGAGTTGCATAATCTAAACATTAGTCAAGTGGCCGTTACTGGTTTTCGTTTAACGAAAGATAGATAGAACTGTTGAATTATTGAATTAACATTGGACTTGAGCCACTGTTTATATTTATTACACAGGAATTTATTTTTATTAGGATATGTTAGTCACCATACAGTACATCATTAGTTTTTGATGTAGTGCTCCATGCAATACGTGATTCATTGTTTGCATAAAACACCCAGTGTTCCATGCAATACGTGCCCTCCTTAATACGTTTCACTGGGCTAGCCCATCCCCCCACCCCCCTCCCCTCTGAAACCCTCAGTTTGTTGCCTGGAGTCCATAGTCTCTCGTGGTTCATTTCCCCCTTCTGTTTACCCCCCCTTCATTTTTCCCTTCCTTCTCCTACCGATCCCCCTGCTATTCCTTATTATTACACTGGAATTTTTAATTGAGAAGGCAATGAAATAGCAAGATGAACAAAACTTAATCCCCAAAATAAAACGGAGATATTTTGGGGCGCCTGGGTGGCACAGCGGTTAAGCGTCTGCCTTCGGCTCAGGGCATGATCCCGGCGTTGTGGGATCGAAGCCCCACATCAGGCTCCTCTGCTATGAGCCTGCTTCTTCCTCTCCCACTCCCCCCTTGTGTTCCCTCTCTCACTGGCTGTCTCTATCTCTGTCGAATAAATAAATAAAATCTTTAAAAAAAAAAAACAGATATTTTCTTTGGATTCAATATGTAATCTTGCAATCATATTTTAATATTGTACTTTATTCACTTTACATGGTTATAAATATTTCTTTGTCTCTACATAATTTTTCTAATCATATTTCAATGGCTGTATACTATGTTCATGTATATAGTTTTGATTTTAACTATGGCATTATCACTTTAAGTTTAAATGTAATGGTAATAATGTTTTTGGCAAACCTCATGTATTTGAACTTACATGATACAAACCACTAAACATGTTTTTTTCAGTTAGTTATTATTGTAAAGATTTAGGCTCTTGAAATCATTATAATCCTAACATGTGAACTAATTTTTTTTAAAGATTTTTTTTTATTTACTTGAGAGACAGAAAGAGAGAGTGAGGGCGAGTGGGGGGGTGGGTAGGGGCAGAGGAAGAAGGAGAAGCAGACTTCCTGCTGAGCAGGGAGCCCCATGCAGGACTTGATCCCAGGACCCCAGATCATGACCTGAGCTGAAGGCAGACACTTAACTGACTGAGCCACCCAGGCACCCCAGGTGTGAACTAACTTAATTCAACTTGGAATATGTGAAAACACACCTTAAAGGTACGGATTACTTATACAACAAATACCAAGTGATTTTGATTTAACATAAAATTTAAATCAATAAGTTATGTGCTTGTTTGGGGATATTTCTTTTTTTCTTCATTTAAATTCAAGTTAGTTAACATATAGTGTAGAATTTAGTGATTCATCAGTGCGTATAACACCCAATGTCATTACATCAAGTGCCCCCTTTAATGCCCATCGCTCAGTTACCCCATCCCCCCACCCACATCCCCTCCAGCAACCCTCAGTTTGTTTCCTACAGTTAAGAGTCTCTTATGGTTTGCCTCTCTCTCTTTTCTCTTCTTATTTTTCCTTCCCTTCCCCCATGTTCATCTGTTTTGTTTCTTAAATTCCAGGTATGAGTGAAACCATATGGTGTTTGCCTTTCTCTGACTTATTTTGCTTAGCATAATACCCTCTAGTTCCATCCACATCATTTCAAATAGCAAGATTTCATTTTTTGATGGCTGAGTAGTATTCCATTGTATATATACCACATCTTCTTTCTTTATTCATCTATTGATGGACATCTGGGCTCTTTCCATAGTTTGGCTGCTATAAACATTGGGGTGCAGGTGCACCTTTGAATCACTATTTTTGTATCCTTTGGGTAAATACCTAGTAGTGCAGTTGCTGGATCATAGGGTAGCTCTATTTTTAACTTTTTGATGAAACTCCATAATATTTTCCAGAGTGGCTGCACCAATTTGCATTCCCACCAATTTCTGTGCATCCTCATCAATATCTGTTGTTTCTGACATGTTAATTTTAGCGATTCTGACTGGTGTGAGGTGGTATTTTATTGTGTTTTGATTTGCGTTTCCCTGATGATGAGTGATGTTGAGCATTTTTTCATGTGTCTGTTGGCCATTTGTATGTCTTCTTTGGAGAAATGTCTGTTTATATCTTCTGCCCATTTCTTGACTGGATTATTTGTTCCTCGGGTGTTGAGTTTGATAAATTCTCTATAGATTTTGAATACTAGCCCATTATCTGATAAAACATTTGCAAATATCTTCTCCCATTCTGTAGGTTGCCTTTTAGTTTTGTGGACTGTTTCCTTCGCTGTGTGAAAGCTTTTTATCTTGATGAAGCCCAAATAGTTCATTTTTCTTTCTCCTGCCTTTGGAGACCTGTCCAGCAAGAAGTTGCCTCGGCCGAGGTCCAAGAGGTTGATGCCTGTGTTCTCCTCTAGGACTTTGATGGATTCCTGTCTTATATTTAGGTCTTTTGTCCATTTTGAGTTTATTTCTGTGTATGGCATAAGAAAGTGGTCCAGTTTCAGTCTTCTGCATGTAGCTATTGTTTGGTAATAGTTCTATACATTATTTTTTTAAGCGGTAAAGATAAAATACCAACTTTGGTAAACTAGAATGTAGTGAATCTGGAATAAAAAGAATGGAACCCTATCCATGACCATCGTGTTATTATAATATGCTATAATAGTAATATATCTGAAAATACCATTTAGATATTTGTGCTATCCTAGTAGTTTACCACTAGGTTTACTAGTGTTTACTTTGTTTGCCACCCTGCTTCAGACCATACAATAGCATGATTTCATTTGAGGTCAAATCCCATGCAAGCACAATTGACTGAAGTAAATTTTCATCTCACCAGAGCATAGCGTGTTCTGCCAAGCCTGTTCATGCCAACTCAGATCATTTAGGGTATAATTGGCTGTGACTGGCACTCACACAAGCTGTGACATTTTCTATCAGCCATTGGGTAGAATCCGGAAAGCCAAAGAAACAATTAGATGCTACAGAAGACCACTGGATTTGGGAAGGAAGAAAATATAAAGCAAGCCAGCTCTTTTGTACTTTGAACAGGGAGTGATGCGGCCACCCTCCCCTCTTCCAAAAAATGTGAGATGTCAGGGAAAGAGAAAACACTGACTTGACTAATATAGGATGAAATCATTTAGAGTCTTCTGTTTAGAGAATGCAAATAAAATAAAGAGATTATTAATTAAAGGGACTTGGGGTGCCTGGCTGGCTCGGTCGGTAAAGCATACAACTCTCGAACTCAGAGTCATGATTTGAAGTCCCACGTTGAGCGTAGAGCCTACTTAAAAAATAAATAAATGTCAAATAAATAAATAAACAAATAATGGGACCTAGAAACGACCAAAAATTGGGGCACCTGGGTGGCTCAGTTGGTTAAGCGTCTGACTCTTGAGCTTAGCTCAGTCTTGATCTCAGGGTCACGTGTTCAAACCCCGCACTTAAAAAAAAGAAAAAAAAAAGGACACCACCAGAAATGAAGGGAAGATGGAAAAGGACATTGACATAAAATACCATGCAATTGGCAAATCAAAGAGAGAGAGAAAATCAGAAGGTGAATGGCAGAAAAAGGAATGAAGGAGTGAGGTAGGAAAGGGAAAACAAGTCTTAAAAAATCGACCGGGAGCATGTGGGAAAATACAAAGCTAAATAAAAAACTGCAGCACGAATACATTATTTTTATGGGCTTCCTTTCTCTAATAATTAAATAAATGCAAAATAATAAAACAATGATGCATCATTTTGCCTCGCCCATTAGCAACAGCTTAAAAGATTATTAATATCCAGTTTGGGCAAGTAGGTGGGAAAACAGTCTCCTATACACTATTGATTTATTGTTTTATTTATTTATAAATAAATAAACTGCGTGACGCTAACGGGGAAAACCTTACTAAAATATTCATAATCGTTGACTCAACAATTCCCTTAATTGGGGAGACTCTTAGACAAGTATGAAAAGATACATGTACAAGGATATTCCCTGCAGAATTGTTGAGGAACATGAAAAGTTGTGTGGGAAAAACTGTGCACGAGTAAGGCATTCGTTAAATAAATTACTGTACATCCCTGTAGGGAAATACTATATGTAAATCTAAAAGCATTACGAAAATCTTATATTAATAGAATATTCAATATACATTAGGTGAAGATGCCTGTGGTATTAACAGCCTATAATGTAGCAGTTACTGTGTTACTAATAATAACCCTAATAAGAAGTTATTTATTGAAAGCTTATTTTGCATGTTGTACTAATCCTTTATAAGCATTATCCCCTAATTCTCACAAGAACTTTATGATATGGGTAAGTATCTTTATCTGCATTTGACAGGTAAGAAGACCTGAGACTCAGAGAAATTAAATAATTTGTCCAAAATTCTAGTAAGGGCCAAAGCTAGGTCCTAAACCCAGAGAACCCTGGGTCCCAAGCACAGGCTCTCACTCTAGGCTCCCGAAGTATAGTGTGATCTGGTTGTTGTCATTGTTGTTTTTAAGAAAAAAAAAATACTCTAGTAAATACATACAGAACAAAAAAAAGTATTCACTACACTGTTCATATCCTTTATCTGCTGAAGAGGAAATTTTGAAGTTACATTATATTCCTTTTTATTCCTGCAATGTTTGTACATTTATAATAACATATACTGTTTTATAATAAGAAGATTATCAGTAAGATTAATAAATTGCTTGCTTTCTGAAAGTTAATTGTGAAACAGTACTCTAAAATTATTGGAAATGTCTTTAATCAATGTTCTAGGAACTGCCTAATCAAGGATTCCCCAATGCCAGCCCAGGAACCGAACACATCACAATCACCTAAGGAGTATTTTATTGCATATGCCTATTCCTTGGCCCCAAATGCCCCATCCTATCCAGTTCAGTGCATCTGGGACGGGGCTCTGGAATTTACATTTTTTAAAAGCTCCCCAGGTGATTCTGATACCCAGCCAGGTTTGGGATTCACTGTCTAAGAGAATGTGATTTATGTAGATCAAAAAAGAAAAGAGAGAAAGTGTACCATATGGTATGTTAACTCTTTCTTTAATTTCATCTTGGAGGTGGCTTCACAGAGAAAGGGTTTGTAAATCATTGCTATGCATAATTCAGCGGATATGTATTCCCAAAAATGTGCCAACAGCTTTGTCCGTCTGATATGTGACAGTAATTCACATTTATTATGGACTAGAGGAAGGGAAGGTGTTTGGAAGGTTTTGGACCTGAGTAATTAAACAGTGTGGCATTAGTGCACAGGTAGGCATCTGGACCCACAGAGCATAACACAGAGCACAGAAACACACCCAAGCATATGTGGGGCCTTGGCTTATCATGGGGTGAACATAGCTCAATAGGGAAGGACGCATGGGCAACCAGCTATCTCCATGGGGAACAATTAATATGAACAATTAGTAGAATCCCCGGGGCTTACTGGGTATGTAGATTTCTTTTATTTTTTTTTATTTTTATTTTTTAAAGATTTTATTTATTTATGTGACAGAGATAGAGACAGCCAGCGAGAAAGGGAACACAAGCAGGGGGAGTGGGAGAGGAAGAAGCAGGCCCACAGCAGAGGAGCCTGACGTGGGGCTCGATCCCCTAACGCCGGGATCACGCCCTGAGCCGAAGGCAGACGCTCAACCGCTGTGCCACCCAGGCGCCCCTGTAGATTTCTTTTAAAGAGTGATAGCTTTTTTTTTCAATCCCCCAAATTCCTCTACGTCCCTTACTTCTTACTATCTATCAGTTGACTTCATCAGCCCTTTCTCCACGTCCCCCATCAGCTTCCTTTAAATGCTAGTGTTTCCCTAAGTTCTTTTCTTGGTGGCCCGCTATTTTCTTCACTCTGTGTGCCCTCCTGGGCCAGCTCACCCATTCTCATGACTTGGACTACCAAGGACGAAAAGAAATTCCAAATCTATTGTATCTGTTCTTTCCAGGGGAGGCTTCTGTCCCAAATTCCGGAGCCATGTTTTTAATGCTTCACAGATGTGCAAGGCACCTTACACTTAACTCATTATCATCTGCCACTGCGTCTTCTACTGTCATCACCATCTCAGTTAATAAAATTACCAGCCAATCTGTCTCCCAAGGTAGAAATTTGTGAGTCGTACTTAACTCTGCCTTCTTCCTGTCCAGTGACCATTGAGTCCTGAAATTTATCCTTCAAAATTATCTTTAGACATCTCTCCATCCTATGACCCCTGGCATAGGCACGGTCTTCAGCATGCTCACGTCTAAATCGCAAGTCTCCTGTCTAGTGTCCCCTCCTTCCCACTCTCCAGTGTATTCATCATATTCCCATGAAGAGTGGTTTGCCTTAAAATAAAGTGGGGAAAAAAGAAAAAAAAACATGCCTGCTAATCCCCTTCTAAAAGGTCTGGTAGCTTGCAGAAATCTACATAATGAAGCCCAGATTCCTTGCTTGGCAAATGATAATAATAACAGCAATACCGTATGTCAAGGGACACCTGGGTAGCTCAGTTGGTTAAGAGGGTCTACCTTCGGCTCAGGTCATGATCCCAGGGTCCTGGGATCAAGCCCTTTGTCAGGCTCCCTGCTCAGCGGGGATCCTGCTTCTCCCTCTCCTCCCTGTTCCTGCTCTCTCTCACTATCTCTGTCTCTCTCTCTCTCTCACCAATAAATAAATAAAATCTTTTTAAAATATATCATATTTTGAGTATCCTTTTTATATATGAGCCAAATGAGGCCCCTACAGGTTAAGTATCTTCCCCAAGGTGACAGAACTCACAAGCAGCAGAGCTGGGACTTCAGCTTTGGCTGAATCCAGCCCTGCAGACCTATGCACAATTCCAGTCTCTTCTTTGACCTAATCCCCCTGTTTGTAAATCTATCTCCTCGAAAAATCTGTGAAATCCCCAAGGACAGGAAAAAAGTCTTATTCATCTCTGCATCCCCAGTGTCTAACACTGACTGTATCTGGCACAGAATAGATGCTTAGTATATGCTTGTTAAAAAAAAAAAAAAGTGAATGAAGAGACAGAGAAAGAAAGGAAGGAATTGAAGAAACTAGTGAGGATGTTTTAAGAACATAATGCTGTTTTACATGTCTGAAGAGGAGTCATGCAGAAATGGCTTTATCCCCCCTGTAGTAGGGATGCTCTAACCTGAGCTCCATGAATGAGCTCAGGGAATGCATTTTTCTGGGATAATGGTCCATAATATTCATAAATCTAACAAAGCCTTCTGTGACCCCAAATAAAAACGTTTAGAACTTCTGCAGAGGAAAGCCAATGAGCAGATGTTACTGGGAAACCTGTTTCAAATCTCTGCAAAGAGGAAATTTATAACAAGGAGAGCTGCTTGAAAATAAAATCTTTACAGCATAATGTCAAAAGCTCTGGATCAGTGGAAGCAATCACGCAAAGGCCAGACAAACATATCCAAAGATACAGCGAAAGGAATCCATAGACTTCTGGGGGGCTGGAAGATACTCTAGGAAAATTTCCACACGTGACCTCTGTGATTCTGTGATTTATCTTTTCTTTTTTTTAACTTCTCAGAGATTTTGATGACTTTTAGAACCATCACAGCATCCTTCTCAGTCTGTTAATTTTCCAGGTACTCACCTGTAACAATTATCTTTAACAATTATCTTTGTATCTTTCATTACAAACCTTTTCTTTCTTAACAACCCTAAACAACTCACATGTAACTTCTGTCAACATTTGCAGGCACTAAATAATTCCTGTTTTTCAAGTCAGATCTCTTTCTTACTCATTATGAAGCCTGACTGCTCATTTGTCATATAGCTTGCTTCGAAGACTATTGAGATTTTGGTTGACATTATATAAAACTTTGAAGCATGACGTGCAAAAATAATTGTTCTGCAGACCTAATCCCCTCTAATGCTTGAGTTAGTTTATTGAGTGTGGCTGTCTTTTCTCCTCAAGGACGTTTATTTATTCCATAATCATTGTTGACATAACAGAAACAGAAAAATATTTACCTTGCTACTCTGCAACAGATGATACAACAAAAGGTTAACTTAAGGACATGTAGGAGATTTTCTCAGTATCTTTTCCTTACATTTATTTCATTATTTCCATCTCCAGGTGATTGAAAGGATGTGGTGAATTTTAAAAATGATGGATGTGGGCAGATGTGGGGGTTATTCATAAAATAATAATAGCAAATGTTTACCATTTTGTTTATGCCCTGAAGCCATTATATTCTACTTAGAAAATTTTTTAAAAAATTTATAGTCTTTTATGAGGAGCAGCCTTCAGAGTCAAGATTAAATTAGTAATCCTTTTTAGTAATATATATTAAAGTTCCAAATCCTTGTGTTACCAAGACCTTTGCTCCACGATTTCAAATAGTTGAACTTTCGTGATGACCCTTCCAAAAGGATAAACCAGTTGTAAAATGGATTACCTTCTTGCTTCTCAGTGTGAGAAGTAACAAGTGAGGCAAATATAAATGACTTTCATTGTTTTTGTTGACATAAGTCAAAGAAAATGCATGAACTCTGAAGGTTAAATAGTGCCTAAGTCTGGTCGATATTTGCTGCCATCTGCTGGTCAAAAGAGAAATCTGCAAGGAATGGATAATTGTGTAGAGGGCATTTGAGCCAGAGTGTGGGAAGGGGTTAATTATCCAGAATTGTGCTTGTGAAAATACCGTACACCCCACCTTCAGAGCCAGCCCCTTCTCACTAGCAGAGAGGAGATAAGGGCCAGGTGGCTGATGGGCTGCCTGCCCACAGGGTATGACTATTTGCCGTGGTCCATGTATCTGGTCACCTGCACCTTCCTTTCGAGCTCCTCCTCCCTCAATTTCAATTGCAAAGCAATGAAGTCCATTTCTTATTGCACAACACAACATTTTCTAAAATGTTGTCCCCAGGGAAAACTTGCCTTTCTTCTTTTTTAAAAATATATATTTTTAAAAAAGATTTATTTGCAAGGGAGTGAGAGAGAGGGAAAGAGCTCGAGTGCAGTGGGGAGTGGGAAATGGGGGGAGAGGCAGAGGGAGAGGAAGAGAGAGAATCCCTAGCAGACTCTCCACTGAGTGCAGAGCCCAATGCTGGGCTCGATCTCATGACCCTCAGATCAGGACCTGAGCTGAAACCAAGTGTCAGACTGTGCCACCCAGGTGCCCCAAAACTGGCTTTTCTTGATCAGAGATTGCAAACAAGGTTAGATACAGATTACAAATTTTAGATAGAATTTTATAAAGATGTGGGTCTTGATTTTAAAATAAATAAATTTTACATAAAAATCTGGATTGCCAAGCTTCTCTTGGAAAATTGGAACATCAGACCACATGGACTCCATTCCCACGTAGCTGGGGTAGGCTCTGGCTGTGTTTATTAGAAGAGGATTCCTCTCCTGTTCATCACAGTTCCACTACTTTCCATTATCTCCCCACAGGATCCCAGAGGTCAGAGGTCACTTATTTTTGCCATATACAGATATATATATACTTTTTTAAGTACATACTTTTTTTTTAAAGATTTTATTTATTTATTTATTTGACAGAGAGAGAGAGACAGGCAGCGAGAGAGGGAACACAAGTAGGGGGAGTGGGAGAGGAAGAAGCAGGCTCCCAGCAGAGGAGCCTGATGTGGGGCTCGATCCCAGGACCCTGGGATCACGCCCTGAGCTGAAGGCAGATGCTTAACGACTGAGCCGCCCAGGCACCCCTTAAGTAGATACTTATAACCTATGTGGTGCAGAGTCTACTGGTTGCCCACTCTTGCATCAGTTAGTAACTGGTACCTATATTATTAGGCACAGCATGGACCCAACCAAAAATTATATTTCCCCCACTCTTGTGCAGGTTGTAGTTACCAATGAGATATGTATGTGTCAAAGTCTATGGGCTGGGCTTCTGGGAATATTTTTTAAATTTTTTAAAAGATTTATTTATTTTAGAGAAAGAGAGAGCAAGCATGAGTGAGGGAGGGGCAGACAGAGAGGGAGAGAGACTCCCAAGCAGTCCCAAGCAGGTTCCGTGCTCAGCACAGAGCCCAACATGGGACTCATCTCATGACCCAGAGATCACGACCTGAGCTGAAACCAGGAGTTGAACACTTGACCAACTGAGCCACTCAGGCACCCCTGGGAATATATTTTAAAGATGTCTGACTCAACCACAACGAAATTACTTTTTTGCCCTTCCCCTCCTTTCTTCTACAGACAAGATGGCAGGAACTTCTGCAGCTAGCTGGGATTCTGAGTAAACATGAGCCTGGAGGTCAGAGGATCAACATGGTGAAGAAAAAAGATAGAACACTTGAATCTCTTATAACCATGGAACTACTTAGCATCCCAGCCCTGGACTGTCCGCAGTAACTTCTTTCACTTGAGAGAAAAATCAAACTTTATCTTGTTTAAGCCACTTATTTGAGTTTTCTGGTAAAAGCAGCAAAAACTGATATATCATATCTCTAACAAAACTGGGACAATGACAGAGGGACTGAGAAGACTGTATTTCAAGAAATACAGGAGATTGCACCAACTCTCTGGTACTAGGTCTTCTAACACTTAGTAGCTCAGGTTTCTGATCAGCTGGGTTTACTCTACAGTTGACAGAAGGGGTATGAAAGTTAGCTCAGTAAAATCCTGCTCAGTGCATGCCTTTTGCTCCTTTTGGACAGGTGCTGTCTTAGGCCAGTTTTCCTGGAAAACAGAGTTCGAGGTGGAGAAGCACTGCCTGTAAGGGAGGGAAGGGAAAGGATGAGGCCGAGAAGCTGGGCTGCAGGGCAGTCCCAACACAGTGCTCAGCTGATCCCCGGGAAAGTTCTAGAGCTGACAGAGTCCTGCCTGTGTTCCGCGGTAGCATGACGAGGGGGCTGACTCTTTTGCCCCCTCATCAGCCAGTCACTGGATGTGAGCCTCCCTGAGGTGCTCAGAGTGGGGCTCAGCTGTGAACCTTCTGCACCGATTGGAAGTTGAGGGAATAATTGAGTCTCGGTCCTGAGAGGAAGCAGAAAGGACCCTTCCAGCATCCTACTAGTCATTTACGAATTAGGGCATAAGTCATGGATTTTAAATGTTACATAGTACTCATAATTATTTTCATTTCTCAGTGAGTCTGGACTAACAATATTTTTGGCCCTTCATTATATACTCTTGGCTCAAAGATAGGGCAGGTATAAACCATTACTAGGATTAGTGGCTGTGACTAGTCGAGCTGAGTAAATTTCAATGTGTTCTGCACTTTTAGGTGAAGAGACTATTATCTATAAAGAGTGACTAAGCAAAACTTATTCTAAGTACTGTATCTGGAGGGGCAGATGTTCAGAGCAGATAGATACCGGTCATAAAAAGCAGCTGGGGACAAAGAAGCAGATCTTTTCTTGGGGCAGGTGCCTCCCTGTTGCCTCCTTGAAGTTTCCGTAAGACCTTCCTAATCCTTGACAGGTCCCTTACCTCCCATCAATGATGGCTGGCATGGCGCCCCTCTGGCTTTGCTTGCAAAGCTCTCAGCTGCTCTGCCGACCTGCTGCCCTAATGATTCTGGTACCAAGATAAAAATCACTATTTATTTTCATTAGTTTTGAAATCAGAGCTAACAGAAGTAGCTTGTCTTTTAAGCAAGGTGAGCTTGCCCACCATATGGGCGTTAATTACAGATTGATGTTAGTTCATTGACTTAAAAGGAGAGCAATTGAACATATCCGTGGTTTCCATTGATCCCACAGCAATGTTCTTTAATTGCTTGCATAGACTAATGGCTTCAGTAATGCTGAAAATAAACCTTTAAAGTAGGTCATTTGGGAAAACAGAAATTTAAAGATTGAAGAGGACATTATGGTTGAGTTCATAGTGATTAAATACTCAGTTTCTTAAATAATATTGAAAAGGGAAATTTCAAAATTATTCATATATTAAAACATGTATGTACACACTATGTACATATAATTTAATCCTTTATAAAGACTGGTCTCATGTAAGACTGGAAAATAAACTCAGTTAAATAGAGTTCCTTTATGCCAACTGGATGCAAACACTTTCTCAGATTTACATGATGATGTATGAAATTCTTGAGCAAGAAAACAGCCAGATTGGTTGAGATTTATTAAAATCATCATAACTCTGACCACATGTTTTATCTTTATTGGTCCTTTTTAGGTACACATACAGCGATGTATAAAAGTTCAAGGTGCAAGGATCCCTGGTTTTATAATACATCAGTTGCATGTGTCTTCTGCCTAAGTGTAGTAGGATAATACACTTCATTGAATTGAGTGAAAATGCTCCCGGAGATAGGGACTTAGATTTGTGCACTCAGCACCCAGAACATTTCTCTTGTGTAGTCGTGGGTGGCAACATGTATTTGTTGAATGAATAATGGGTTGATGGTGAAATCAGCTACATGGGACCAATTCACTGTGAGACATCTCATAGGGCTTAGATCCTAAGAGTGGCTGTGAAAGTGTGAAGCCAGGATGGCTAATGAGATTACTGAATAAAAGGCAGAGGATAAGGGAGTGAAATGAGCACTAGGAAATCTCATCGTGTAGGGAAGGTTTTCTTTTTTCCGGGATACAAAGCCTTGGCCCTTTGTATTTCTGAGAGATATATTCACCAAAGCAAGACTATAAGAAGTCATTTAATCTAGAGGTGCCCGAGTTGGCTCAGTTAATATGATCCTCAAGATAGAACTTACTTTTCTTTTTCTCTTAAGGCCCTGACTTTTACATCCAAAATGATTTCTTTCTTTTTTTTTTTTTTAAAGATTTTATTTATTTATTTGACAGAGATAGAGACAACCAGCGAGAGAGGGAACACAAGCAGGGGGAGTGGGAGAGGAAGAAGGGCTCATAGTGGAGGAGCCTGATGTGGGGCTCGATCCCATAACGCCGGGATCACGCCCTGAGCCAAAGGCAGATGCCCAACCACTGTGCCACCCAGGTGCCCCCCAAAATGATTTCTTAACATTGAAGGCAGGCTTCTCCCCTGTCTGGGTGGGACCTCTCACTGGTAGAATTCCACACCGTATCCTTTTCTGTTTCCTTTGGTAGGGATCAATCCCTTCCTGCCATTCTGCCCACTCATGATATGACTTCTAGCCACATTAGCTGTGTTCGATCCCTGTAATGTGGAAGACTGCTCAGTTCCGTCCAATCATCTTGTGAAAAAATGCTATGGAAGAGATCCTTATTTATTTCTGTTTTCTATAATGCAAGTTAACCCCCATCCCCTTCTGATTCCCCCATGGAGTCATAGGTACTCCTTCTTCTAGACTTCTGTTACACATTGAACACGCATCCATCATCACCATTAACACGTTGTGACGTAATTGGTTGTGTGCCTTCCTCCCTATAGATTCAGTGTTCCTTGAAGGAAGACGGTGTCTCTAGTATTATAATAATAGAGATTGGTAAATAGTGGTAAATATTCGTTAAAAGTAGAGATTAGCCTAGTTTACTGGCTGTCTAGAAGATTTGTGGACCTCAATATACTTGCCAGTAGTAGAGGGAAGATTGGACATGTCCAACCTATCCTCTGGGGAATGTATGTTGATTAACATTTATAGAAGTCAATAAAACATTTTCCCACTGAAACACCTCTCTATTCTCTTCCAGATATCTTGTCTCACTCTGCCATACAACGCACATTTCATTACAGTATCATATGTCTCAACCTAAATAGCATCAGGGAAGATAGAATGTATAAACCCATCAGTGCACTGAACATCTCCAGAGGTATCATCGAATCTTTTCACAAGCTTTGGCATCTTCTGACATAGAGAAGCTTTCCCTTAGAACCGAGAAGTTTTGGCTCACCTGGGTGGCTCAGTTGGTTGGGCGGCCAACTCTTGGTTTCAGCTCAGGTCATTATCTCATGAGTCTTGAGATCAAGCCCTCCACCTGGCTCCCCACTCAGTGGGGAGTCTGCCTGAAGATTCTGTCCCTCTGCCCCTCCCCCAACTTGTGCTCGAGCTCTCTCCCTTTCTCTCTCTCAAGTAAATAAATAAAATAAATAAATAAATCTTAAAAAAAAATCTTAAAAACTGAAAAGTTGCCATATCACTCCAGTTTCCTTGCCATCTTTGCACCAAAAAATATCACTTGGGTTTCCTCCTTTATGTAAAATATCAGTAGATTACCAAGATTATAAGGAGAAAAGATGAAGGTAAAATATTCTAAAACAAAGAAAAATGCAGATGATCACTTGGTGGATTTAATAGCTAGGCAACTTGGTGATGTCAGAAGACCGTTACCATTTCTAATCTGGTGAACACAGGTGGGAAAAATACTAATTAATATTGTGACATATTAAAATAAGATATTGTAAAAAACAAAAGAATGAAAAATATATGTG
Organism: Ailuropoda melanoleuca; assembly: GCF_002007445.2. Lineage (NCBI taxonomy): Eukaryota > Metazoa > Chordata > Mammalia > Carnivora > Ursidae > Ailuropoda > Ailuropoda melanoleuca. Next base: position 31,214,392 of record NC_048234.1, read on the forward strand.
TATATGCATGAGTGTGTATATTTTTATTTTCTATTTTATAACTTTTGACAAGTATAATTTGTTTTACAATGAAGTTTACTATCCAAAAAAAGGGAAGGAAAGAAGGAAAAGGAAGAAGAAAGGATCTCCCTGTTTAAAAAAAAAAAAATTAACCATTCATTTGTGTTTAATGGAAGACAGCAGCTGCTAGGACCCATTGAGGGAAAACTGTCAACAATTCTACTGACCTCCCTGAAGTAAGCAAGTTGATAGTGGCAAAGTCAAATATGGTAATATCATGCTCCTGGCTCACTCTTGTACCTCAACAACACATTATTGTCATCAGAAACTACATCCTTCAGGCAATAGCGGGCAAGGCAAGGGGGAGGAGACAAGGGCTCAAAACGAGGGTCTCTGGCAAACAAATTACTTCAGAGAGCTGGAGCCCTCAGGAGCCCACCACGGGTAGGGACTGATGTGCTGTGATATAGGAATTTAGCAGGGGAGAAGGCTGTATTGTCATTATAACCTACATCCTTTGGGCTGTATCCATACTCCGGGAAGGAGGAAAATGAAGACCTCTGAGTTACATGTATAAATCTGTTCAGGAAATCAGAAACCTCCTGTTTGACTGCTTTATTTCATTTGGTGGTTTTCTGAAATATTTCAAACATTTTGAAAACTAAATCATGACTACAGGAACTTGATTAAGAATCTACAATAAGATATGATGATCATTTTTTAAATTTTAGTGCTCTTCCAGAAAGACAGAAGGTTTAGAAAGATGGGAGCATAGCACACTCTCCTGGCTCTTGCGTGTATCAGTACAATATGAGTAAGTTCCAGGTACTTGGTTAATTTACAAGATCTTCTTTCTCTCACTCTCTCTTTTTCTCTCTCTCATTTTTACAGGGTTTTGTTTTTTTTTTTCCTGATTACAAAATAAATACATGCCAATTGAAATAAATTTAGTTACTTTCAAAAAAAAGAACTAAATAAGGACTCAAAAATTATCCCTGATTCTACGACCTGGAGACAACCATTGTGCAAATCCTTTCAGACTACTTCCTATGCAAATGCTTAGAGAGTGAAATAAACGTGTCTGACACACCTAGCACATAGTGTTTTTTTAAAAGAGCTATTACTATGAAACTCTTTTTCTACCAGTTGCTTTAATTCAACAATGTATTCTAGGGTGCCTGGGTAGCTCTGTCAGTTAAGCCTCCGACTCCTGATTTCGGGTCAGGTCATGATCTCAGGGTCCTGGGATCGAGCCCTGCATGGGGTTCCACACTCAGTGGGGATGCTGCTTGAGGATTCTCTCCCTCTCCTTCTGCCCCTCACCCTGCTTGTGCTTGCACTCTCCCTCTCTCTCTCTCTCTCTCAAATAAATAAAACAAACAAAAAAACCCAGTGTCTTCAAAATACATTTTCTTTGAAAATTTATATGATTTGAATGGATTCCATTTACATAACATCCCCTATTAATGGATAATGAATACTACTTTCTACTTTTCTCTATGATAAACTTTGCAGTAAACATCCTTATTCTTTCAGGTGTGAATATGTGTGCATTTTTCAAAAAATCTTATAGACTTGTATATAAACTCCTATTCCAGCTGTTTGATATCTGGCTTATTGCTAAAATTTTCTGTGCATTAGTTCCTTCACCTGTAAAAATTGATAATATCTGCTTACAGAGTTGCTGTAAGGATTAAATCTTATTATGTTTGTAAAACGCCTGCTACAGTGCCTGGCTCAGAGGTAGACTTCAATAAATGGTATGTTTTATTTAGAATAAGTTACTAAAAGTGGACTGTTTTGACCCAATGTTAACCACACTTTAAAGACTTTTGATATATATTGTCAAATGGTTGTCCAATAAGATTATACCAATTTCTACTGCAATCACTGATGTCGAGGCTCTCCTTCACCATTTCCTTCAGAACGAGGCTACTATCAATATTTTTTTAATCTTTGTCAATTTTATAGATGAGAAGTGTTTTCTTGTATTTTTAATTTGTATTTATTTTATTACCTGAAAACTTGAACATCTTCTCATATATTTATTAAGCATTTATATCGCTCCTTTCATGTATTGGCTATTTAAATCATGTATGTACTTTTCTGTTGGGGAGTTCTTTTAAATTTATAAGATTATCTTGAATTTTAACATTGTGATGTTGAAAATCCTTTCCTCACTTTATCATGTCTTTAAACTTTCTGGGAATCTTTGGCTTCAGTGGCATTCTTAGAGAATCTTCCAACGTACCAAGATTAGATTATTCACCTACATACATGTCTATATACTGACATAGATAGGTAATCAATTTTCTGTTATTATATAGATCTTCTGAATCTTTATTCCTGAGAGAAGTGTGTTAAAAATTCCCACTCTTAGGGGCGCCTGGGTGGCTCAGTCGTTAAGCGTCTGCCTTCGGCTCAGGGCGTGATCCCAGCGTTATGGGATCGAGCCCCGCATCAGGCTCCTCTGCTAGGAGCCTGCTTCTTCCTCTCCCACTCCCCCTGCTTGTGTTCCTTCTCTCTGGCTGTCTCTCTCTGTCAAATAAATAAATAAAACCTTTAAAAAAAAATTCCCACTCTATTTAAAGAAATGTCAACTTCTCCTCTGTCTCAATTAGTTTATGTATTATGATTCTCTGTGGTTTGGTGCATAAAGTGATATAATTGTCCTAGCTTCTTTGTAGATTGTACTTTTTATTAATAAATATTTTTCTTTGTCCTATTCTTTTTTTATCTGAATTCTAGTTTATTTTACATTAATATTAGCACCTTGAATTTCTCTTGATGAATTTTCTTATTTTAACTCTGCCTTTTATAGCAATCTTTCTGTGTTTTTTTCATTTAGAGGCATATCTTACAATACTATATATATAGTCATTTTTTATATATATTTGGTTCTTTGACCCAGTCTATGTCTAACAGGAAAGGAAATAATCCATTACATTTAGTTTAATGACTGATATTTTATTTTTAGTCTTCTTATCCTACTTTATATTTTGGCTTAGTATGCTTTATTGTTTTAGTCTTTAAAAAATACTAATTTCCTTTGATATATTGATCATTTGATTTTTTTTCCCCTTGTATTTTCCTGTGGTGCAATTGACAGATATAACTTTTACTTCTCCCACTTACTCTATTAATGGATACTTTAAGCTTTTTTGAAATGTATTTGGTCCTGTATTTCTTCACAACCCATAGCTATACTCCTACAGAAATTCAAAAAATATCTTTCATATTCATTGCGGTGTTTCTGGCATCAGAGCAGTAAAACAACTTATTTTTTTCTTAGAAGCAATATTGTAAATAGTTCATTGTAATGAAAATAATAAAACAACTAATGTTTTCATGAAGTTTCCTAGGTGTTAGGCACTCTGCCAAGTGCTTTATATATTATGTTATTTAGTCCTCAGTTTAACTCTATGAGATAGGTACTGTTATTACACCCATTTTACAGTTGAGGAGACAGAGGCATAAAGAGTTGTAATTCAAATCATATACACCCAGGTACATTATGAAACTAACTTGTGTATCTGGCTATTTTTAGATAATTTCTTTTTTGACACTGACATTTTACTGTTTGGTTTTTTTTTTTTTTTTGCATGCTTGCTAATTTTTTATTGGGTGCTGGACATTGTAATGTCATATTGGTAGAATCTGGTTTTTGTTATGTTCTTTTAAGGTGTATTGAACAGAGAACCCAGAAACAGACCCACACAAATATGTGCAAATGCTTTTGACAAAAGCACAAAAGCAATTAACTGGAGGAAGGATGGATTTTTCAACAAACGGGGTTGAAGGAACTGGATAGCTGCTCTGGAAAACAGTTCAGCAATTGCTTTAAAAACTGAAGATGAAACTACCATACAACCCAGCAATTGCACTTGTGGGCATTTATCCCAGACAAATGAAAAATTTATGTTCACACAAAAACCTGTACATGAATGTTTATAGCAACTTTATTCATAGTAGCCAAAAATGGGAAATAATCTACATACTCCTTAATGTATGAATGGTTAACAAACTGTGGTGTATCCCTACCATGGAATACTACTTAACAATAAAGAACAAAGTATTGATACATGCAATGACATGGATAAATCTCTAGAGAGTTATGCTGAGTGAAGAAAGCCAACTCCAAAGGATTATATACTGTATTGCCCCATTTATAGAACATTCCTAAAATGACAAGATTATAGAAATGAAAGACAAACTAGTGGTTTAAGACGGATGTGTAGGAGGGAAAGTGGGTGTGGCCATAAATGATCCTTGACAGGACACAATGATCCTTGTGGTGATGGAAGTGCTCTGGATCTTAACAGTATGAATGACAACATGTTATTGTGATTTTGTGCTACAGTTTGGCAAGACACTGCCATTGGACGGATTTCTTTGAATTTGGGGGGATTCTGTATATTTCTTATGACTGCATGTGAACTACAACTATATCAAAATAGAAGGGTTTTAAAAATCTTTTAAAAACAAAACAATACTTTACAGTAGTTATTCCACCAATAATTATTAACTTAGAAAAGTGGTTTTCAACTGGGGGTGATTCTGCTCTTAATAGGACATATAGCAATATGTTGAGACAGTGGATAGAGGCCAGGCACGCTGCTACACATCCTACAATGCACAGGAAATCCCCTACCATATCGAGCCCAGATGTTAATATAAATGTTATATTAAGTTGATAAAACCTTGGCTTGGAGCTAATTATTTTTTTTTTTTTTTTTTTTAAATTTTTGTC
>NC_048234.1:31219243-31265992 GCF_002007445.2 Ailuropoda melanoleuca
ACGCTTAACCGCTGTGCCACCCAGGCGCCCCTGGAGCTAATTATTTTAATTAATTAATTTTTAATTTATTACTTTTTTGAGAGAGAGAGATGCAGTGTAGTGAGAGCCTGATGAGGGGCTCGATCTCACTACCCTGAGATCATGACCTGAGCCATAATCAAGAGTGGGACGCTTAACTCCCTGAGCCACCCAGGTGCCCCAAGGAGGTAATAACTTTATAACATAAGATAATACATCTTATTTAATTTGGATTGGGGGTAAAAATTCTTAAAATTAGACATGTGTTTTATTACACTGTCAAAGAAAAGCTTAGATGATAGATTGGTAATACCTCTTTTTAAAACAGTGTTCAGGCTAAAATATTGTAGTCAGACCACAGAACTTTGTATCTTGCTTGCTCATTCATTTTCATTTTAAATCTCAGTCAAAATGATCCTTTGATCACAAGGTATACCTTGTGCCCAGTTCTATGTGGAGATGGGATGGCTTTCTTAAATTTGTTATGCTACTCAATATCATAGAAGAAAGCCAGGCACAACTCCAGTTCCTTTAAGTTCATTATTACAGCATTTTACTGTGCACTTAAAATAGTTACACTTAAACCACTTGGTTAGAGGGGTGCCTGGTTAGCTCGATCAGTAGAACATGCAACTCCTGATCTCAGGGCTGTAATTTTGAGTCCTACATTGGGGGGAGAGGTTACTTAAGAAAAGAAAATACTTGGTAAGACACATAACCTTGAACTCACTACTCCTTACTGTTTGTCGAAAGTTTGATTGAGAGAAAAAATAATTTTTGAGAATTGCTTGTTGGATAAGCAGCCTACCCATTTCTTTCCAGATTATTGAATCTATCCTGATATAAAGACAGACCATCAGAAAAGCTATTACTTAAGCTGTAGTATAACATATGGCCTAACCACCCCATTCATTTATGCAACTTGCCAGGCACAGTGCTGGGTGCTAGGGATGTGACAATGAAGAGAACACAGACGTTCCTTGCACCCAGGGAGTTTACATTGTAGGAAGGGTGTATGAGTTAATGATTGTTTATAACAACCATCCCCAAAAGTGTCTTAAAGAACATTCATTATTGTTAAGAGTTTCCAAAACACAAGCCTGAAAGGCAACTTAACTAGGCTAGCTGGGGCAACCTGGTGACATGCCATTTCCCCGTGTATTGTCCATCCTCTGTTAGCCCAGTCCAGGTGTGCTCTTATTGCCACCAGGGAGAGAGCAAGCTCAACTGAGCAAGCGTCCTTCCAATTCTGTGTACGACCCATCTGTTCATCTCACTGGCCTAAGCAAGTCACACAACCAAATGTGGAGTCAAATGTTAGAGTGTTACAGAGTTAAATGACAAGCTACAGAGATGGGTAAAATAATGGAGCCAATGTTGAAATTATTACAGAGAGAGACAGAAAATAAACGACTATGTATTATAAGAGTTAGTAATGGTAAGTACTGTAAGGATAGAGGATCCGGAAATCATGTCTCAGAATGGAGGTAGGGGCAGAGGTATGGTGCCATTTTTGATAGGGCTGTCAAGGAAAGCCTCTTTGATGAGGAGGCATTGGTAGAGAGACCTTAATGTGAGGAGCAATCATTTAGGGAATTTGAGGAATAGAGACTAAAAGGAACAAAACAGAAAAATAAGGGAGTAAGGGAATAAACAAACAAAAGTGAAAAGAGAACTCAGGTGGACACTATAAACCTGTCTTCCCATCAGCCCATATGTTTGCGTGACCACTTTTATGCATTTGTTTTGTGTGTTTCCAAGATTAAAAAGACACACACACATCATTTACCGCTCACATTGTTCACAAGACCTTTGGTCTGATAATGAAATCAGTATTTCAAGCTGAGGCAGTCACTATGTTTATCTTTTTAGACCAAATGGATTGATGAATTTTATGCAGGTAGCGAAAAAGTCAAATCGTTTGTATGGGGCATAGCCACTAACAGAGTAAGTTGGAATTCTATCCCTAAATCTTTAGAACCTCCTCAAAGACCAGCTTAAATGCCTGACATAGAATGACATTTTCTCTGTGTTTAGGAACTGATCCACTAACAAGCAATGTTGCAGAAAAAACAAAGTCATATTTGCATTCAGTAACATAAAAATGCAGTCAATTAAGTCTTCTTTAAAAAGATATAAATCTAAAAAAATTTAAAAATATAAGAAGATATAAATCTGCATGAAAAGTAAGAAACTCCTTAGATGCAATAATGCTTAAGGAGAAAGCAATTCAGTAGTTAAAATATGTGGTTAAATGCCATAAATGAATTATTGATTTTGATTTTTAATCTTCAGTTTAGTTGAAATATGTTTAGGATTTTAGAAAATATAGAAGAGTTGATTTATAATCATTATTATTTAAAAGAAAATTTGTATTAAAAAATTGACTCAGGGGCGCCTGGGTGGCACAGCGGTTAAGCGTCTGCCTTCGGCTCAGGGCGTGATCCTGGCGTTATGGGATCGAGCCCCACGTCAGGCTCCTCTGCTATGAGCCTGCTTCTTCCTCTCCCACTCCCCCTGCTTGTGTTCCCTCTCTCGCTGGCTGTCTCTCTCTGTCAAATAAATAAATAAAACCTTAAAAAAAAAATTGACTCAATTTGAAGACCAATTTGAAAGGATAGTATGTCAGAAATTCCACTAGATGGTGCTCTTTTAACTTCCTTTGAGGAAAAACGAACTTTTGACTCAGTAGCTGATGCTTGACTCGGCTAATTTAACACTAACAAAACCAAATTAGTGCATCTGACTCAGAATTTCCTTGGACAGAAAAAGCACAGTGTATAATCTAAGAACAGTGTAAATGTGATAACTAATTGATGGAGACTCCTTTTATTAGTAGTAGAAAAATACCATGATTACCCTCAAGGAAGAGATTCTGGGCATATTATGTTGTGCTCTTTAGAAAATAAGCTCTTGTAATATGTGAGCATTAGCATACCTTCGACTATCAGGTTTACATAATAAGCAATTGTTGAATTAAAAAACTATTTTAAATATAAACACTATTGGTATACATGAGGCTCAAATGCGCCAACAGTCTTTTTTGTTGTTATTAAAAATCTATCCTCCAAAAAAAAAAAAAAATCTATCCTCTGTGATGCTACATGTAAACCACATGTATGTGTATAGATGTATATATAGTGAATTGTATATACTGTGGATTGTATATATAATGTGAATTATGTATGTGTATATATAAATTACATAAGCTATCTCCACATGACATGGACAATATTACTCTTAAAATTCTGGAGCACACTACAACTTCCAAATCATATCTGTCTATGTGGCTATGCATGTAGACTGGGGAACAAGGGATTTCTTTTCTCATAGCCCCACATATATGCCTATGGTGTTGGTAATGGAATATCTTGTCAAGACTCACAGAAGTACGTAAACTTAGAAAATAGTTTTATAAAGAGTTTGTTAAATACCTACTTATAGATTAGCATATTTCCACGCAAGTGGTTGTTTATAAGATTGCAGAGACAAGCTGTGATTAACGCAGCCAGAAAATAGGATACGTGGAGGTGACTGGTTTATTTATAGATCAGTTTAGATTCTTACCAGGAATGATGTTATATTGTGATAATAAAAGCATATACTAGAACAAGAAGGGTTTAAATACTGCAAAGATACAAAAAATAACGTGGACCTGTATGGCGTTAATTAATGAACCCTCACTGAAAATGAATCTCTATTGTAATATAGAAGGAGCTATATGCATTTAAGCACTCGATAGGTGTTGACATGAATTTAATTTTCTAAATTAAGCATACTATTGGTAAATGTAAGGCTCAAATTTGCTAGTAACACTTTTGTTATCAAAATCTACTTTTTAAATGACTTTGGTTAGATATCTCTTGGGAAGTGAAACAAAAGACTTTGTAAGTGTTCATTAAATAGCTAAATTTGGTTGTGATTTTTCAATGTTCATCTTTCTTAACATCTGTACAGTTTTGATCATGTTGACCACCCTTCCTCCTGTAAATCCTTCTTGGACGTCTGTGTCATCCCGCTCCAGGTACACTGACTTCATTCCTAAGCTTCCCCTCTCATGTTCAGTTGGCTCTTCCCTAAATGAGAATGTTTCTTCACTGTTCAATCCTTGGTCTGCTTTTCTTTCTCTACATTCCTTTACTTCTAAATGGCATCCACACATGATGTATGGATAATTGCTTCTTTTAGGGTGCTCTCAAGTGTCCGTGTCTTGTCCTGGACTTTCACTGGGACCTCATTTTTTAATTTCTAACTATCCCTAGACAAACTACGCTGTGTCCTAGATATTTTTCCCTAGATTTCAGCTCTCATGGAACCAACCAAAAACAGAATTTCTCATCATCACCCATAAAACCAATACCTTGCTTTCGTGTTCCAGTTACTATGAAGGACACAATCTTGGTATTATTTTATTTACCTCATCGATTATAGTTCATCAGTTTTCAGAATTCATAAATTCTACCTTTATAACCTTTATGCCTTTCTTTTTTTTTTTTTAAAGATTTATTTATTTATTTATTTATTTATTTATTTATTTGAGAGAGAAAGAGGGAGTGCAGGCATGCAAGCAGTGGGAAGGGCAGAGGGAGAGGGAGAGAAATCCTCAAGCAAACTCCCAGCTGAGCAGGAAGCCTGAGATGGGGCTCCATCCCAGGACCAACTGTGACCTGAGCTGAAATCAGCTGGTTAACTAAATGTGCCACCGAGGTGCCCCTGACTTATGCCTTTCTATTCATTTAAACTGCCTTACACCTAAATCTCAACATTGGCTTTCTGGCATGAACTCTGGGCTTTCCCACTCCATCCTGGTCCCTGGCTCCTATTGGGGTATTTCAGATGACTTGCATTAACAGGCTGGGTAGGGTAGGCAAGGCAGAATGACAGAGGTTGGCCTTAGAACTGCACATCGAGGTGGCCCAGGCTCTGAAGAAGGGTTCACAGAAGAAGCAACACAGAGTCGCACAGCCCCGGGTGCACTCAGTGGTTTACAAAAGGAGGAAAGAGAACAGAAACGGCAGATAGTGCTCCATGTTCAGAAGTCTAGGTGGGCAGAGAGTACGTATCCGGGGGGATCTTTCAAATACTGTCTAAATCAAGTTGGGCTCAGGAATGGGGAGGCTGGACTGAATAAACACGGAGGGGAGTGGTATAGTGGATTCAGCTTGGAGAGAACCACTTTACCCCACTGCCCCTGGGCCACAAGACTGAAAAACAGACCCCCAGCACCTCGTACGAGCAGCCTGTCTTCTGCAGCCGCCATCTTGACCCACCTCAGACTCCATTGCCTGACCTGTTCTAAACGATCAGAGTCCTTGATCGTTGGATTCATTACTAATTATAGTCTGGCGGTTGTTGCCAGTCCTGACACTTAATACTCTCTCTGGCCCTGAGTCTGGTTTCCCTACTCACCCACAGTTTACATTTACTCCCTTTAAGGATACCACCTCCCTCTCACCCGAACATGACTCCCGCAGGGACTTAAAACGCGGGTCCTGACTCTGCTCCCCGCACAGAGATGTATAAAGAACTACGAACAAGGTCCAAAATTGGTTAGTAGTAAAAAAGTGAAAAGAGAGCTTTAACCTATCACCGAAGTAGTTACTGCAGGAAGCGGATGGAACCCCGAGGGATGAGTGAGCAAAAGGACAGACCAGTACACGTGGAAGAGGAGCCCTCCAGCTCAAACTCGGGCCTCCCAGGAGGGATTCTCCTCGTTGCTTGTCTCCCAGACGCAGGAGCAAACAGAGAGGGGGGAACGGTGAGGTTGGTTTTGAAGTCACTGAGCTGCTGAGATGATGATGATTCTGCAAGTTAGGGAAAACGCAAGTCGGATTCAGGGGCTGCTAAGGAAGAGCAGCTGCCCCGGCTAAGAAGGGTTGTGGGGGAGGCTCCTAAGAAAAGGGAGTAGACAGGTGGCCCTGCAAGGATCCAACAGAAAGGACCGTGTCTCTTCTTCCTCCTCTAGCGCCCCCTCTTGGCAGAGCCCAACCGGGAGCCAGCTGCCCAAGCTGAGTGTGGTTTGCCGGGGCGGGCCCCATGGCCAGAGGCAAAAATAGAAGGGTGGGTTTGGAGCTGACAGGCAATAATTCAACACTCGGCAGGCCTGTCTGTCTCTCCTGCCTTCCACGAATGTGTGCCTACCTTGTTCTAGGCACAGAGGATGGAACAATGAGCAAAACAAGAATAATTGTCCTTGAGTAGCTTACATTATATATTATACACATTACAGCGGAGAGAGATAGACGGACACAAAATAATTAAGTAAAAAGCATAGCGTATCAGGTGGTAAGTGCTCTGAGGAAAGCTATAAAGCAGGGAAGGTAAACAGAAGTTCTGAGGGGCGGTGGGCCGGCAATCTATGTTAACCAAGCTATTCAAGAAAGGGCTGAGAAAATGACCTGAAAGCAACAACAAGAGTGAGTCTGCAAATACAAGAGGGAAGAGCATTCTAGATAAGGATAGGGTGGAGTGGAAGGCCAATTGTGGAGGGCCTTATCTGCCACTGTGAGGGCTGTGACCATTCCTGTGATGATGTGAGCGGTACAGCAGCAGCTTTGGAGTATAGAAGTGACATCGTTTTTAGAGGATCCTTCTGGATGGATATTCTTTTGAGATTAGATTGCCCTCCCTGGATTCACCACGGCCCTGCCACTGGGAACCTAATTCTGGGTCTAGAGTCTTGCCTTCCACATGCTTCCTCTTTCTTTCTCTGTATCTGCCTCTTGGAGCCCAGCAGTGGGGAGTCCAAGCCGAGGTTCCCATGCCTCTTCTCCTGGGCCGCAACTTCGCTCCACAATCACAGCCTCGGGTTTTTGTGCCCTCTAAACAGGTGCGAAAACTGTTGAGTCGCTCTTGGAGTATTAATCTACTTCTGAGCCGTGTGCTCAGTGTAGTGAGAGTTGGCTATGGCTTCAGGGCCAACATTTGTCCTTTCTTTCAATAGACGTGGTATTAAAAATGTATATGTATCAGGGGCGCCTGGATGGCACAGCGGTTAAGCGTCTGCCTTCAGCTCAGGGCGTGATCCTGGCGTTACGGGATCGAGCCCCACATCAGGCTCTTCAGCTATGAGCCTGCTTCTTCCTCTCCCACTCCCCCTGCTTCTGTTCCCTCTCTCGCTGGCTGTCTCTATCTCTGTCGAATAAATAAATAAAATCTTTGAAAAAAATGTATATGTATCAAGCACAGAGTAATTGATATTTTGATATGTTCTGATAAGGCGTCATAGTCAGATACTTTTCCTTTGGGAATGTTTTACCAAGCACCCTGCACAGGGATAATAAAGCATTGTGCAGAATCTCTTACTTCTCAGGCTCATCTCATTCTCAGGGACACACCTAATCAGACCCCACATTATCAGAGCCTTTAAGAAAATTATTTCAAAATAATTATGCATTTATAGAAAGTTGCAAAAAAATTGGGGCGCCTGGGTGGCATAGCGGTTAAGCGTCTGCCTTGGGCTCAGGGCGTGATCCCGGTGTTATGGGATCGAGCCCCATATCAGGCTCCTCTGCTATGAGCCTGCTTCTTCCTCTCCCACTACCCCTGCTTGTGTTCCCTCTCTCACTGACTGTCTCTATCTCTGTCAAATAAATAATAAAAAATAAAATCTTTAAAAAAAAAAAATTACCAGGAGGTCCCAGTATATTCACCAGTTTCCCCATCTTGCATAACTGCAGTGTGGTGTCAAAGCCAGGATATTAAGGACTTTGGTACCATCCATAGAGCTTATTCAGTTTTCATGCATTTTATATGCACTCATTTGTGTGTGTAGTTTTGTGCAATTTTATTTAGCGGCTACCACAATCAAGATACAGAAGTGCTCCATAAACACAGGTTCCTTCCTGCTATAACCATTTGTAGCCACACCTGTTCCTCCTCCCCATACTAACCTTTGGCAACTGCTAATCTGCTTTATATCTCTATAATTCTATTTCAAGAACATTTTTGTACATAGAATCAGCATAATGCCCTGAGATGTATCCAGGTTGTGTATAGCATGGATAGTTCATTCCTTTTTATTGCTGAATGGTATTCCATGGTGTGGCTGTACTACATACAATTTGTTTTTATTCCTCTGTTGAAAAGTTTTTGGGTAATTTCCAGTTTTTGCCTGTTATGAATGAAATTGCTATGAACCGTCTTGTACAAGTTTTTGTGTGAACGTGGTTTTCATTTCTCTAGGATACATGTCTGGAAGTACAATTGCTGGCTTGTATGGTAGGTGCAAATTTAGGGGTTTTTTTGGTTTTTTAAAATTTTCTGCTTTAGAAATTGTCAGACTGTTTTCCAGAGTAGCTGTATCATGTCACATTTCCACAACGAATGCACATATGAGCCAGTTTCTCTGCATCCTCACCAGCATTTGGTGTTATATTTTTTTTGACCATTCTGGTTTATGTATAGTGATATCTCATTTATGGTTTTAATTTTCATTTCCCCAGTAGCTAATAATAGTGAACATATTTTCCTGTGCTCATATGCTTTTAAGAGTTCACACAAATCTTTTCATCAATTCACCACCAGGGTTGAGAACTTGCTCACAAACTTCTGTGGGGTCCAATTTTGGGAGAGCAATTTTCCTGAAGAATTATATAACTCAGATAATAACATTTCTGATAGATCTTTCTTCACCAGTTTAGAGGAAGAAATTAAGTTTACATTTCCTTTTTTAATGTTCTAAGTGTATGATATATAGTTGAATGTAATGAAACTCAATTTCCATCGTTTAAAATCTCCAAAGCTGATTTGCTTTAGGCTAAAAACATTTCAATTAGTATGATAAGAGAAGTCGTATTATACTTCCTTTGCAGTACTCTTAAAATATCAAACAGCTTTTTTTGGTTTTGGGGGAAAAAAATCCATGCGCACTATTAAAAAAAAAAAAAAAAGACCAAAGTCTCACCATCTGAAGATAACCACTGTTATACCGATGGCTAACAGACACATGAAAAGATGCTCAACATCACTCATCATCAGGGAAATACAAGTCAAAACCATGATGAGATACTACTTTGCATCTGTCAAAATGGCTAAAATTAACAACACAGGAAACAACAGGTGTTGGTGAGGATGTAGAGAAAGGGGAGCCCTCTTACACTGTTGGTGGGAATGCAAATTGGTGCAGCCACTCTGGAAAACAGTATGGAGGGTCCTCAAAAAGTTAAAAATAGAACTACCCTATGACCCAGCAATTGCACTACTGGGTATTTACCCAAAGGATACAAAAATACAGATTAAAAGGGGGCACGACCCCCCTGAGGTTTATAGCAGCATTATCAACAATAGCCAAACCATGGAAAGAGCCCAAATGTCCATCAACCGATGGATGAATAAATGGATAAAGATGTGGTATACATACAGAATGGAATATTACTCAGCCATCAAAGAGAATGAAATCTTGCCATGGAGCTAGGGGTATTACGCTAAGCAAAATAAGTCAGTCAGAGAAAGACAAATACCATACGATTTCACTCATATGGGAATTTAAGAAACAAAACAAACGAACATACAGGAAAGGAAAAAAGAGAGAGAGAGGTTATCAAACCATAAGACACTCTTAACAGTAGAGAACAAACTGAGGGTTGGAGGAAGCTGGGTGGGGAATGGGCTAAATGGGCGACGGGCATTAAAGAAGGCACTTATGATGAGCACTGAGTGTTATTTCTAAGTGATGAATCACTAAATTCTACACCTGAAACCAGTTTTACCATATATGTTAACTAACTAGAATTTAAGTATAAACATGAGAAAAAAATAATTGCTATTAACAGTTGGTGGTCATACTTTTACATTTCTTTCTTGTGTATATACATATATATATTTACATATATTCTCTGCACACTTAAAACATGTTTGTAATTTATAATATTGGTATGATGCTATTCTGTCTCTTGTTTCTCACAAGCATATATTATTGACTTCCTTCCATATTAGTATAGATCTGCATTATCATTTTTAAAGCCTGAATAGTAACCCATTGTGTGTGCCTATACACTTAACCAGCTTCCCTATGGATATTTAGCTTGTTCCAATTTTTTGCTTTATAAATAATGCTTTAATGATTGTTCTTGTGGTGACAGCTTTTTAAATTTTTGTGTTTTCTTAGAGTAAATCATTAGAAGTGGGATTGTTGAGTCAAAAGTCATATGTATGTAGGGGCACCTGGGTGGCTTAGTCGTTAAGTGTCTGCCTTCGGCCCAGGCCATGATCCCAGGGTCCTGGGATCGAGCCCCGCATCGGGCTCCCTGCTCTGTTGAAAGCCTGCTTCTTCCTTTCCCACTCCCCCTGCTTGTTTTCCCTCTCTCACTGGCTGTCTCTCTCTCTGTCAAATAAATAAATAAATAAAATCTTTTTAAAAAGTCATATATATGTATATGTAGGTATGAATATACCTATGTATCATAAATATGTATATATCAGTTTGTAGATATTTACAAACTGCCTTTTAGAAAGATTGCATCGATTTACATTTTTACCAACACTGCCTGAATAAAATTCTTATAAATTTCTCAACCTTTTACTTATATCTCCTTTCCAACAAATTTGTTTTCTTTTTTTTTTTTTAAAGGTTTTGGAACACATAAATCCAAATAACTTTTGTTTATAATTTTTAAACCATTAACTGAGATGGGAGCACAGAGCTCTGTGAAGCTACGTCAGTAAAACTTTTCCTGTAGGATGGCCATCTTCTAGAACTGTTCCTCCAGGAGCCGAACATGTTTGGGAATGTGGTCTGCTTCAGTGGCTTTGCTATCTGGCCATCCAGCCTGCTCCCACAGTGCTGACCTCACATGGGGAATGAGGTCAGAACAAATGATATTTACTTGTGGACAGAGGAATTAATTAGGGGAAAAAAATGTCCATGATAACTACCAGCATGCCAAAACTTCAAAGATGGAAAGCTGTGACTTGTAAAGTAAGCAGAACAGCAAATCGTACTTGCAAAGTTAGGGATTTATTGGAAAGTTGGATCATATTGCAGTTAGGGTTCACTCAAAAAATTTTTTAAAAAAATCTGATCAAACAATGAAGTACTGCATTTAAATTTTGATCTGGAGGACAAAAAACACCTTACACTGATATATTCCCAAATTTGAAACTTAGAACACTATTTTTTTTGGTAGTCCTTGGACTTACTTTTCAAGGTTCCACAAGTATTTTGTTTAATGGTTTAGTAATTGAAATTATCTTTTACATGATATCACTATATTTTTGCTTACAAATTTCCTCAGATGGATTAAGCAACAAGAGGACTGACTGTAAAATTGTACCTTTTACTAATTAGGAAACGTGTGTTCATGATATTGCACCTAACACTAGAGAAGAATGCAGTTACAATATGCATCTTCTTGTATATTTCTAACACTTGCTCAGCAGAATTTCTTTCATTACTCTTTATCAATGAAATGCTTATAGTTCTAAATTTTCAGCTTACACTCCTCCTTCATCCGATTCCAGAGGATTTTTCGGGATTATAGAAAACTAGTACGAAGTGTTTGCAAGCTATTTAAAATGTATTTTTGCCCTGAGTTCTGGAGTTCTTCCACTTTAAATTTACGGTGCTAGATTTAATAGTGGAATTTGTAGCTTCTTTCTGACTTCTTCTAAATAATACTACAGTAGCAAAATACCTCATTATGGGCTTTTCCCTATTCTGGGAATTTCAGCCTCTCTCAGTTTCTAGGTACAGTTTTCTATGTTAGTCCGGTTGGGTGGTAGAGCAGAGTCAGTAAGAGGAGCCAGGTTCCAGCTCTGTTTCTACAGAACATTAGTCATGTCACCTTAGATCCATCCCTAACATCTCCACTTCATGATTGTCAAGATCAAGAGACTGAATTGGTGATATAATAAAGACCCTTCAAATATGAAATTGTATGAAAATAATTCATGAACTCATGTAAAACAAGATTTTATACTGTGTTTTTTTTTTTTTTTTGCCAGGCATTCTTACTTACAAAGGCAAACCTTAAGCCTTAAAAAAAAATTGGGTTACTGCATACAAAAAGTACTAAAATGATATAGGAATTAACAGAAAGTCATCAGAGGCATTATGTATTGGTGATACTGTTAACCTTAAAAATAAAATTGCCAGTTATTTTACCAGCAAAAGTTGGGTTTATTTGGGAACAGCAGAGAATTACAACACAGGACAAGCAAGCTACCTCAAAACCATAGGCAAGTCTAGAAAACAAAAGTGAGATACATTATTTTATGGAGGCGAAACTTGGCAGGGGTTGTATTTTTTTCTTTTTAAAGATTTTATCTATTTATTTGAGAGAGAAAGAGCACACAATGGGGGAACTAGGAGGGGCAGAGGGACAAGAAGACTCTCCGCTGAGCGGGGACCCTAACCCAGTGCTTGATCCCAGGACTCTGAGATCGTGATCTGAGCAGAAAGCAAGTACTTGACCGGCTGAGCCACCCAGGAGCCCCAGGAGGGGTTGTTTTTAACAAGTCAGTTGGAGAGAAGCAAGAGTTCAGGGTGATGAAAGTTTCTCATCAGCTGAGTTTCAGGGGTAGTTGATTTCTTACCGATGT
Source organism: Ailuropoda melanoleuca (assembly GCF_002007445.2). NCBI lineage: Eukaryota > Metazoa > Chordata > Mammalia > Carnivora > Ursidae > Ailuropoda > Ailuropoda melanoleuca. The sequence continues at coordinate 31,231,802 of NC_048234.1, forward strand.
AATGTATCTCTTTCCCTGTTGGGGCCTGTAATTGACGATTCTTTCCTCTTGAGATTCTTCTGTTAAGAGTCTATAATTGACAATTCTTCCTGTAATTGACATTGAGTACTAAGACTCCCTAGCTTCCGCTTCTAGCCTTGCCAGTCCCCTTGAGGTTTCCCTTTAAAATAAAGGATGCACAGAGAAAAAGTTCAAAGTACATCCCTACATCTTAAATCCTTAAGAGGGCGGTGATTAATTATAGTTCTCCATACTTAACATCCAGCATCTGTGAGCTCAGGCATTTGGTCCTATTTGTTATACAAGACCAAATGGGGGTGGGAAGGGGCTGAAAGAGCTCTAATTATTATTTAGTTTAGGTCAGTCATTTCATAAGACTCAAGGGTTGAGTCTAGGTATCACAGTATTTCTTGAAGGGCGTTCAGCAATTTCTGGACTGGTTGACTAACTCTGAATCTGAAGGAACTTTCTACGCGATGAAAGGAGGCTCCCTGTGAATAACTTGACCAAAAAAAGAGTGCCATTTCAGATGCCCGGAAGGAGGGCGTGGCATTTCTCTCCACTGCCCTCTCCCCGCCTTCTTGGGACGATTTGCAGTTGGTTAAATTAAGTCATCCAACGCGCATCCTGGCCTCGCGCTCCGAGCACCGGGCGGGGCAGTTACAGGCCTCCAGACACAGGCCGGCCGGACGCAGGAACCTGTAATAATCTGGGGGGGGAGTCCCTAGGACCCTCCCTTGAGACGCCTACGACCTGACCGCGGAAGTACTGGAATCTGCCCACGCCTTGCTTAGGTGCAGCTCCTACTGGTCCTCGTGAGGGGTCGCCTCCAATGTAGGGCGACGGGCGTTCCCTGGCAGGTGTAACCGCCGCGCCCGGCCCCGCCCCCGCCCCCGTCGCGGGTCAGAATACTGGTCTGCCGGTGAGGGCGGGGTCGGAAAAAAACTGGCCACTCCCCACGCTCCTCCCGTTGCCGGGTGATGAGGAGGAGGCGGGGCCAACAAGTAAAAGGAGGCGGGTTCTGCATGGAAAGGACTCACGTCAGAGAAGCGGTCGCGCAGCCGCCCTTGCTTCTCTCCCGCAGGCGCGCGCGGGGCGGTGCGGTGCTCCGCCCTCGCCCTGGAGTCCACCGTGCGCAAGCGCGGAGCGAGCGTCCACCTCCGCCCCTCGCAGGGCTCGCGGAGGGTTTGCGTGTTCGGTCCCGGAGCATTTCTAGTGGGAGCCGCCCGGGAGCCGGTGAACCGAGCGGTCTCGAGGGAGGGCGCGGGAGGTCAGGCGCTGGAAGCCGGACCGCGGGGGGGCGGCTGCCGTGTCCCCCGCGGCTGAGGAAAATGGTGTTCGAGTCGGTGGTCGTGGACGTGTTGAACCGGTTCTTGGGGGACTATGTGGTGAACTTGGACACGTCGCAGCTCACTCTGGGCATCTGGGGAGGTAACGAGACCGCCGCCGCCCCTCAATCTCATTTTCCTCCCGGCCCCTGGTTGTCGGAGCCCGCCTTTGCTTTCTCGGGGCCTCGGGCCCCTCACTCGCCGGGCGCCACCACCTGCCGCCGCCCGCCTCGGGGTTAAATTACGTAAAGTCAGGCGGCGGTTCCAGGGCCTCTGCCCGTGAGTTGTTTATATTCTGGCAGCAGGGGGTTGGGGTCGGGGGTGCGGGATGAAAAGTCCCTCTTTTCCGAGCCGGGCGGCTTGAGGGGACCCGCGGCGGACTCTGAGGGCGTGGAGGGCAGATTCTCTGCCCGTCGGCCCGTGCTGTCCGGCTTCAGGTGCGCGGGGAGTGGGGGAGGCCACGAGATGCCCCCGGGCTTGGTCCCGTCCCTGTCAGGTTGTACCCCCTTGGGTTATGACGAAGGTTCGGGAGAGCCCACGGAGTGGCGCACGTTGCCTCGCACGTGAAAGCAAGGCGCCGGTGATGGAAGACGCCCTCTTCCTTGCCTCCTTCCCCAGCCCGGGCGTGTGGCTGAACCGTAGTGTTTTCTCGGCTCCCTTTTCCAGCCACCCCAGCTGAATTTGGTTTGCTGGCCTGGTTTCTGCTGATAACAGAAAGCGAAACTCCTGTGCACCATCAACTCAAATGGTTGGCTGGTTGTTTTCAGTTCACAGCCTGACCCAGGAGTGTGTCACGTTTGTAAGGCTTTGGGGATTTTGTGGGTCAGAGGGGTTTTTTTTTTTTTTTTTTTTTTTTTTTTTTTTTTAGAAACTGGGTGCGCTTTGCAACTTTTCAGATCTACGAACGCGGGGATGAACATGCGCTTAGGTTACTTAGATGAAGGACCAAAGCTTTACAATGGTATCCGTGTACTCTGTTGCGCTCCCTTATTTGGAGCGTCATAGTGCTTCCATCTGTTTTTGTATTCTACCCTTTATTTTAAGCACCGGTTGTCAATTAGATTCCTTTTCCCTACGAAGTGAATCTCCTAGGCCTAAGTTAGGGTTGGTTGTTTGTTTGTTTTTGGACTTAACTGTTAATATGCACTCACTTTCAGCCCTCTTCTAAGATATTTATCTTGATTTTTCTCCTTTATGAAAGAGTGTGAGTAGATAATTAGTTCGGTAGAGAACCTCTCGTTACTGCCGTTGGTATCTGGTATCATGATAGAGTCAGACTGCAAGAACCAGGGACGTTGGTGCTAGCTCTGCATCTCTGAACGGTATCAGAAACTTGAAGGTTGTTTTGTTTTGCTTCTCACTTGCAGAGTAAAAATAATACAGTTTGTCTTCACACAACTCAGAAGGAAGCCTTGAAAACATTTTGTAGTGTGCTTTGATCTGTAGTGGAAGGTTGCTTCTGCATTCAAGGCAGAGGTTTGTGTAGGGTGTGATTATGGGTGAATTTATTTAAAATTTGCTACAGTGAAATTCACTTTTGTGATGTACGGTTGTCTTTCTTGACAAGGGTGATGACAAGGAATGTATCCCCTGTCACAGTCATGATACCAAAAAGTTCCATCAGTACGCCAGTTCCTTCTGCTGCCCCTTTTCAGTCCACCCTTTCCAGCGCCATATCTCCTGGCAACCAGTGATCTGTTTTCATCCTTACAGTTTTGTCTTTCCTAGAGTGCCATATAAATGGAATTATATGGTAGATAGCTTTTGGGGGGTCTGACTGCTTTTACTTAATTTCACTCCATTTCTTATGTAAAATGAATTTGAGAGTCACCCATGTGTTGCATGCATCAGTATTTCATTCCTATAATTTTGAGTGGTATTTTTTGTATGGATGTGTTAACGTTTATGTGTCTGCTGGCCTCCCTTCCTGGCCATTATGAATAGAGCTGCTAATAAACATTCACGTACAGGTTTTTGTGTGAACATAAATTTTTATTTCCCTTGGGTTAATACCTACGAGTGGGATCGCAAGGTCTTATGGTAAATGAATATTTAATTTGTGTGAAACTATGGAGCCGCTTTTCAAAGCGGCTGTACGATTTTGCAGTCTCACCAGCTTGTATGAGTGTATAGTTGCTCTACACCTTCGCTAGCATTTAGTATTGTCATTTAAACTTTTTTTAAACCATTCTAATAGGTATGTAGTGCTAAAGTATTGTGGTTTTAATTTGCATACCCTTAGTGATTAAAGATGCTGAGCATCTTTTCATGTTCTTTGCTGTTTGTATAGTTCCACTGGTGAAGTGTCTGTTCAAATCTTATTTTAAATTGGCTTTTTTCCCTTTTTCTATTGAGATTTAATTTACATACCATTAAGTTCACCCTTTTAAAAATGTTTTTTATTAATGTAGTTGACATACAGTGTTATATTAATTTAAGGTGTATAAAAGTGAATTCAATTCTAAAGGTTATGAAATGCTCACCATGATAAATGTTGTCACCATCTGTCACCTTACGACATTATCACAGTATTTACTGCATTCCGTCTGCTGTACTTTTCCTCTTGAATTTACCCTTCTAAAATGTACAATTAACTGTTTTTTCATGTAGTCACAAGATTGTGCAACTATCACCACTAGTTCCAGAATATTTTCAACACCCCCAGGTAAACCTCATACTCATAAGCATTAGCAATCACTCTCAAATTCTGATTCCCCAAACCCCACCTCCAGCAACTATTAATCTACTTTATGTCTCTGTAGATTCACCAGTTCTGGACATTTCATTTAAATGTAATCATGCAATGTAGGTGGCCTTGTGTTTCTGGCTTTTTTCACTTAAAAAAATTTTTTTTGAGCTTTGTCTTATAGCATGTATCATTATTTCTTTTTATGACTGAGTAATGTTCCATTGTATGAATAGATCACATTTTGTTTATTCGTCAGGTGATGGTCATTTAAGTTATTCTTAAAGATTTTCTTGGGCGTATGCCTAGGGGTAGAATTGCTGAATCACATGGTAACGCTCACTTTTTACAAAGGAACTGCCAAACTCTTTACCAAAGTATTTTCTTATTGTTAAATGTTGAAAGTTCTTTACATATTATGAGTATGAGTCCTTTGTCAGATATGTGATTTGAAAATATTTTCCTCCATTCTCTTCCAAGTCTGTCTTTTGCAAAGCAAAAGTTTTAAATTTTGCTGAAGTCCACTTTAGCAGAAACTTTTCATGAGTCATGTTTTGGGGTTTCTATGAAATCTGCCTTCCCTAAAGTCACAAATGTTTTCTCCTTTGTTTTCTTGTAGAAGTTTTATAATTTTATATTTTATATTTAGATTTCTGATCCATTTTTGTATAAGGTGTGGTATAAGTTGAAAGTTGCTGTTCATTTGTTTGCATGTGGATGCAAATGTCCAGTTGTTGCAGCACCATTTGCTGAAAGGAATATCCTTTCTCCATTGAATTATTTTTGCACTTTTGTAAAAAATTGGACTTTATATTGTATGGGTTTATTTTTGGATTGTAATCTGTTTTGATAATATGTGTGTCCATTCTTTCAGCAATATTACACTTGTCTTCATAACTAGCTTTATAGTGAGTCTTGAAATCCGGGAGTATGAACCCTTCAACTTTGGTGTTTATGAAATTTTTAAAACAACATATCAGTGTTTTATGTATAGAAGTTGGTTATATATTGATAAGTGAAGCTTTAATAGCTTTTACTGTTTAAAAAAATCATTTGAGAATTTAAAAAGCAGTAATTTTGATAAACTTAGAAATATTTGAAAATTTCAATAATAGAAACTAGATGCATGAGAAAATTGTTAAAGACCTAATATTTTATGGTCTAATGTCAGAAGGACCTATTGGTTTTAAATGTATGTTTTTGCTAGGTGTCTGTAATAATTTCACTGTTAGCATATTAATGGTGTTAATTAGTATTCAGGAGTTACACAGATGTTTTCAAACCTAATGGAAGTGCTCTGAAGATTTGTTTCTGAGACATTTGTTTTGGAAATTAGAATCCATTTTTCCTTGGAAACACTGTTATATATGAATGAAGAGTTTCCAAAAATCTATGTAATTATAATGTAGCCAAACAGTGCTACTGTAGTGGGCCCTGCAGGAAGTAGACTGAGTGCAGGAAAAATCTATTTTTGTGAGGGAGATAGAGGAATTGAACTTTATCTCACACTCTTGGTGGATTTTGATGTTGGTATACTTCTTATGCACTGCTGTTTATAATTCTCCACCTTTTTTATATGTCGTCTACTTAGGGAGGTAGTAGTACTTCATAGACAGTTCTGAGATTCATCTCCCAACTTTTCTAAGCAATCTAGAATCATGTTTTCTTCAAGAGCTGCGGTGCATCAGAATCAGCCATATGTGCTTGTTACAGATACAGATTTCTGAACTGGTGTCCAGAGATTATAATTCGTTTATGTCAAGTAGTACACCAAAATTTTTTTTTTTTTTTTTTTTAAACGAATGACACAGGATTGTGATGCACAGCTAGGTGCATTTTTAGAGCACTTTCAGGGCAAAAGTATTCGAAATTCAGAAGCAGAAGCAGTGCGATACAATTATCATTTGCAATGCAAGGAATACCTGTACTTAATAGCTCCTTCTATTGTCTTACATCTCTTTCTCTCGTTTTCTTTAAAATTACAAAACTCATAAATCTTCAGTGTTTTGTTTTTGTGTTTCGTTTTGTTTTGTTTTGTTTTGTTTTGTTTTTGGTGGTGGCTGTTATACCCGACATTGTTATGGAACATTGGAAACTTGGATTTCTTGTTTTTGTTTTGTTTGTTTTTTAACTAGCATATTTTGTTTTTGAAATGTTGCTCTCCGAGTTTTCTCTTTATAGTAGACTTTAATGTTCAGTGGCCACCTGTTGCATACCCCCAGTATACCAGTGGCTCTGTAGGAAAATGAAGATTCAGGGCACAATTTCTTTCCCTTTTGTTTTCAGCTTCATTATTTTCCATAATTTTATCTTCTATATCACCTATTTGTTTCTTTGCTTCTTCCATCCTCACTGATTCCATCCAGTCTGTTTTGCATCTCGGGTATAGCATTTTTTATTTTGGCCTGACTAGTTTTTAGGTCTCTGTTTCTGCAGCAAGGTTTTCTCTGGTGTCCCCTATGCATTTTTTCAAGCTTGGCTAGTATTTTTATGACTGTTACTCTAAATTCTTATTCGGATGTATTGCTTCTACCTGTTTTGACCAAGTCCTAGGCTGTGATTTCTTCTTGCTCTTTCTTTTGGGGAGAGTTCCTCCATCTTGTCATTTTGGCTGAGTTTCTGTCTTTTGCATGTTATGAAAGCTTGTTATGTTTCCTTCTCCTCAGAGTAATGCTGTATTAAAAAGAGGTCATACACTGTCCAGGGCCTGGTGCTTCAGGAAGTGTTTTCTGTTGTATGCCGTGTGCACTCTGCTGTTCTGTTTTGGCTGCCCTTTCCCACAGGTCAGTCCTCTGCGGAGTTCTTCTTTGCTTGCAGTAGGGAGTGTTTGGGCCTTTAACTAGGTGTGCTTTGATTTGTTTATTAAGATAAGCCTCGCAGCCACCACATTCTCTCCCTCTAATAGTGCAGACTGTTTTCTTAATCTTCAAATCAATTTCCTAGTTGTTCAAAATGACATAATGCCGATCTGCTGTGTTTGAGGGACAGGCAAGCCCAGGGTCCCCCCCTACTCTGCAATCTTAACTCCTTCCTCTCAAGGCATAATTCCTGATCGGAAGGAGTCCTGTGACAGGAATATGCTGGGGGAGCCAAACAAATGTTTGTTTAAGTCTAGTGGTAATTGCCAATTCTAATTTCTTAAATATTTTTACCTTTATGTTTTGAGAAACTTTCATAGAATGTTAGAGCTGAAAGGGAATGTTTTGTTATGAAAAGTGTTCAAACATACAGAATGTTTCAAGATTTTACAGTCCATATACCTACAATCTAGATTGTACTAATTATGCATTAATAGCTTTATTAAAATAATAATTGACATGGTAAAATGCACATACTTTTTTTTTTTTTTTAAAGATTTTATTATTTATTCGACAGAGACAGCCAGTGAGAGAGGGAACACAAGTAGGGGGAGTGGGAGAGGAAGAAGCAGGCTCCTAGCAGAGGAGCCTGACGTGGGGCTCGATCCCATAACGCCGGGATCACGCCCCGAGCCGAAGGCAGACGCTTAACCGCTGTGCCACCCAGGTGCCCCTACACATACTTAAAGTCTACAGTTTGATTAATCTTGACGTATATATCCTCTTGAGAAACAGTAACAGAAGTATCAATCAATGTAACAGAAGTATCAGTCACACTCAAAAGTTTTTTTTGCCCCATATCCAGAGGCATCCAATTTTCTGATTTTTTTTGTTTGTTTTGCTTTTGTTCTACCATACGTACCTCTATTCCTGGTTTGCTGAAAGTTGTTTTTTTTTCCTTCAAGAATGTGTGTTGGGTTTTTAAAATGGTTTTTCTATGTCTATTGATATGATCATAAGATTCTCTTCTTCAGCCTGTTGATGTAATATATTCCATTAATTGATTTTTTGAATGTTGAATGAGCCTTTCATACCTGGAATAAATCCTACTTGGTCTTGGTATATAATTATTCTGACATATTGTTGGATTCAGTTTGATATTTTGTTGAGGATTTTTGCATCTATTGCATCTCTGTTCACTGAGAAGTAGTGGTCTGTAGCTTTTTTCTTTTTTTTTCCCCCTTGCAACATATTTATCTGGTTTGGGTAATGCTGACCTTCATAAATGAGTTAGGAAGTGTTCCCTATCCTCTGTTTCCTAGAAGAAATTGTAGGGGCTTAGTATCATTTTTTCCCTTAAATGTTTGGTAGAATGTTAGTGAAACCCATCTGGGTATTCTTTCAGTTTTGAAAGATTATTAATTATTGAATCAATATCTTTAATAGATACAAGCCTAATTATATATTTTTTCTTGTGTGAGTTTTGCTGAAATATATGTTTAAAGGAATTGTTGTAACTTGTGAACATGTTTGTATTCCTTTATTATTCTTTTATTGTCTACTGGATCTGTAATGAAGGCCCTTCCTTTCATTTGTGATATTAGTAATTTGTGTTTTTTTCTTTCTTAGTTAATCTGGCTAGAGAGTCACCCATTTTATTGATCTTTTCAGAGAATCATCTTTTGCTTTCATTGGTTTTTCTCTTGATTTTTCTCTACTGAATTTCATTAATTTCTGCTGTAATTCTTATTTCTTTTCTTCTGGTTACTTAGAACTTAATTTGCACTTTTTCTAGATTCCTAAGGTGGAAGCTTAGATTATTGATTTTAGATCTTTTTTGCTTTTTTAAAAAATATTTTATTTAGAGAGAGAGAGAGAGTGAGTGCATGCATGCACAAGAGAGAACAGTGTGAGTGTGAGCAGGGGAGGGGGTGGGGGGGAGAGAGAGAGAATCCCAAGCAGACTCGGTGCTGAGCACGGAGCTGGACTTGGGGCTCCATTTCATGACTCTGAGATCACAACCAGAGCCGAAATCAGGAGTTGGTTCCTCAAACAACTGAGCCACCAAGGTGCCCCTTTTCTTCTTTTCTAATATATGCATTCAGTGGTAAATTTCTTTCTAAGCCTTGCTTTTGCTTCATGTCCAATTTTGAAAACTGTATTTTCATTTGATTCAAGATACTTTATGGTTTCTTTTGAGATGACTTCTTTGGCCTGTTATTTAAATTAACATTTATTAAATCTTCAGATATTTTGGGAGTTTCTGGCTTTTTGTTACAGATTTCTGTTTTAATTCCACTGTACCCTGAAAGCAGATTTTGTATGACTTTCATTCCCTTAAATTTGTTAATATATGTTTTATGGTCCAAAGTTTGGTTTACTGTGGTGAATGTTCTTTGTGAGCAGAATATATATTCTGCTATTGTTGTAAGAAATGTTCTATAAGTTTTAATTAGATCTCTTCATTTTTAGTTTGTCTATGCCTTTATATTTAGAGTGGGTTTCTTGCAGACATCTTATTGTTGATTTTGTTTTGTTTTATCCAGTGTGTCAAGTTTTGTCTTTTAATTGGAATATTCAGACCATTTATATTTGAACTGATTATTGATATAGTTAGGTTAATGGATATCTATTGTATTTGTAGTTCTTTTTTATTTCTTGCATGTGTGTCTTTGCTTTTTAAAATCTTCCCCCTTTTCTGCCTCTTCTGGCTTTAATTTTCTATAATTTTATTTTTTCTCCTCTTCTAACATATCAGTTATACTTCTTTAATTTTTTGGAGGGTTCCTTGGAATTAGAGTATGCATTTAAAACTAAGTCCAATCAAAACTATGTTGTTTCATAGTGGAAGTACATTATAAAGAGTATTCATTCCGTTCCTTTTGCTCTTTATGACGTTGCTGTCATTAATTTTACCTATCCATAAGCTGTACTTACCAGTGCACTGTTGGTATTATTTTGAATAGTGTTCTATTAGATCATTAATAATGAGGAAAATAAAAGGCTTAATTTTACCTTTATTCCTTTTCTAATGCTCTCATAGATCTGAGTTTCTGACCTATATTGTTTTCCGTCTCTGTGAAAACTTTTAACGTTTCTTTGCAAGGGAGGTCTAGCAACAAATTCCATCAGTTTTTGTTTATCTGAGAAAGTATTTCTTTCTTACATCACCACTTAAAAAATTGTGGTAAAATACAACATAATATTAATCATCTTAACAATATTTTCACTTTTAGGTGTATAGCGTATTGATTGAGCAATTCTGTACATTACCCGGTGCTCACCCTCAGTGTAGTCAGCATCTGTCACCAAACATTTCTGCAACATTATTGCCTATACTCCCTGTGCTGTACTTTTCATTTCTGTGACTTTTTAATTTTATAACTGGAATTTTGTACTTAATTGCCTTCACCTATTTTGCCAACCCCCCCCACCTTTCCTCTGGCAGCCACCAGTTTGTTCTCTGTATTTTATAGTCTGCTTTTTGTTTCTTAGATTCCACATGTAAGTGACATCATGGTATTCGTCTCCCTCTGATCTGTTTCACTTAGCATGATATCCTCTTGGTCCATCCATATTGTCGCAAATGGCAAGGTCTCAATCTTTTATATGGCTGAGTAATTTTGTGTGTGTGTGTGTGTGTGTGTGTGTGTGTGTGTGTGTATGTGTGTGTATGTCTGTATGTGTATGTATATATGGGTGGGGGTGTATATATCCATTCCTCTATTGGTGGACTCTTGGGTTGCTTCCACATGTTAGCTATTGTAAGTAATGCAATAAATGTAGAGGTGCATATATCTTTTTTGAATTAGTGTTTTGGGTTTTTTTTTGTGGGGGTTAAATACCCAGTGGTAGAATTACTGGATCATATGGTATTTCTTTTTTTAATTTTTTGATGAACCTCCATACTGTTTTCCTTAGTGGGTGTACCAATTTATATTCCTACTAACAGTGTAGGAGGGTTCGTTTTTCTCCACATCCTCACCAACACTTGTTATTCTTGTCGTGTGTGTGTGTACACACACATGTATGTGTATATATAAAATGACATATATATTTGATTTTATATATTTGCAAGAGAGTGTGAGAGAGCAAGAGAGAGTGAGAGAGCATGAGCCGGGGGAGAGGGAGAAGCAGACTCCCTGCTGAGCAGGGGGCCTGACATGGGGCTTGATCCCAGGACCCTGGGAATCATGACATGAGCTGAAGGCAGATGCTTAGCCAACTGAACCACCCAGGCATCCCTCTTGTGTTTTTGATTCTAACCTTTCTGGCAAGTAGGAGGTGATATCTCATTGTAGTTTTGATTCGTATTTCCCTGATGATGAGTGATGTTGAGCATCTTTTCATGTTGGCCATCGGTATGTCATCTTTGGAAAAATGTCTCTTCAGGTCTTCTGCCATTTTAATCGGATTATTAGGTTTTTTGTTTTGTTTTTTTTTGTTTGTTTTTTTGGTGTTGTATACATTCTTCACATATTTTGGGTAATAACTCTTTATCAGGTAAATCATTTGAAAATATCTTTCGCATTCTGTAGTTTGCCTTTTTATTTTGTGGATGGTTTCCTTTTGTTTTCCTTACCTTAGGACATGTATCTAGAACAATGTTTTTATGGTGATGTCAAAGAAAATACTGCCCGTGATTTCTTCCAGGAGTTTTATGGTTTCAGGTCTTACATTTAGGTCTTTAATCCACTTTGAATTATCTTTATGTATGGTGTAAGAAAGTGGTCCATCTAGTTTCATTTCTTTTCAGTAGCTGTCCACTTTCCCCAGCACTGTTTATTGAAGAGTCTGTCTTCTCTCCATGTATATTCTTGTTTCCTTTGTCACAAATTAATTGACCATGTAAGCATGGGTTTATTTCTGGGCTCTTTCTTCTATTCCATTGATCTGTATGTCTGTTTTTGTGCCAGTACCATACTGTTTTTATGAGTACAACTTCATAGTATATCTTGAAATCTGGGATTGTGATACGCTCAGCTTTTTCTTTCTCAAGGTTGCTTTGGCTATTTGGACTTTTTTTGTGGTTCTGTACACATTTTAGGATTATTTGTTTTAGTTCTTTAAAAATGCTCTTAGTATTTTGATAGGGATTGCATTGAACCTATTGATTGCTTTTTGTAATGACATTTTATTTTTTTTTAAAGATTTTATTTAATTGACAGAGATAGTGACAGCCAGCGAGAGAGGGAACACAAGCAGGGGGAGTGGGAGAGGAAGAAGCAGGCTCATAGCGGAAGAGCCTGATGTGGGGCTCGATCCCAAAACGCAGGATCACGCCCTGAGCCGAAGGCAGATGCTTAACTGCTGTGCCACCCAGGCGCCCCTGTAATGACATTTTAAAACAATACTCTTCTAATCCATGAGCATGGAATATTTTTCCATTTGTTGGTGTCATCTTCAGTTTCTTTCATCAGTGTTTTATAGTTTTCAGAGTACAAGTCTTTCACCTCTCTGGTTAGGTTTATTTCTAGGTATTTTATTCTTTTCGGTGCAATTGTAAATGGATTGTTTTCTTAATTTCTCCTTCTATTACTTTCTTATTAGTGTATGGAAATGCAATAGATTTCTGTATATTAATTTTGTGTCCTGCAAGTTCAATGAATTCATTTATCAGTTCTAATAGTTGTTCTGGCGGAGTTTTTAGGGTTTTCTATATACAGTATTATGGCTTCTGCAAGTAGTGCAAGTTTTACTTCTTTCTTGCTAGTTTGAATGCCTTTTATTTCTTTTCTTTATCTGATTCCTGTAGTTAAGAGTTCCAGTATTATGTTGAATAAAGTGTTGAGCATGAACATCCTTGTCTTGTTCCTGATCTTCGAAGAAAAACTTAATTTTTCACCAGTGAGTATGATGTTAGCTGCAGGTTTTTCATATATGGCCTTTATTATGTTGAGGTATGTTCCTCCAAATCTGCTTTGTTTTGTCGATAATGGATGTTGCATTTTGTGAAATGTTTTTTTTCTGCATTTACTGAGATCATCATAAGGTTTTTATTCCTTCTCTTGTAAATGTGATGTATTACACTGATGGATTTATTGAATATTAAACCACCCTTGTATCCCTGGAATAACCAAATTGTGGTCAGTGATTATTTTTTTTTTAAGGTATTGTTGGATTTGGTTTGCTAATATTTTATTGAGGATTTCTACATTGGTGTTCAGTAATATTGGCTTGTGGTTTTCTTTGTAGTGTCAGGGTGTTGCTGGCCTTGCAGAATGAATTTGGAAGTTTTCCCTTCTACTCTATTTCTTGGAATAGTTTGAGAACAGGTTATTAATTCTTTAAATATTTGGTAGAATTCACCTGTGAAGCCATCTGGTCCTGCATTTTTGCTTGTTGGGAGTTTGTGATTGCTGATTCAATTTCATTACTGGTCATAGGTCTATTCAAATCTTCTATTTCTGATTTAATTTGGAAGATTGTAGCTCTTAGGAATTTATTGATTTCTTCTCAGTTGTCCAATTTGTTGGCATGTAATTTTTCATTATATTCTCTTAGAGTCTCCTGCATTTCTATGGTGTCAGTTGTTATTTTCATGTTAGCTATTTTTAAGCGTACAGTTCAGAGGCATTAAGCATATCCATATTGTTGTGCAGCTATCACCACCATTCATCCCTAGAATTCCTTTCATCTTGCAAAACTGAAATATTGTACCTGTTGTGGAATAACTACGCATATCCCCATCCTTCTGCTACTGGCACCCATTATTCTATTTTCTATCTCTATGAATTTGACTGTACTAGGTACCTCCTATAAGTGGTACCATATATTTGTCCTTTTACGTTTGGCTTATTTCATGTAGTATTAACGTAAAGTCTTTAAGGTTCATCTGTTACAACGTATATCAGAATTTCATTCATTTTTAAAGCTGAACAATATTTTATGTATATATCCCATTTTGTTTCTCCATTCATCTGTGAATAGACACATGGGTTGCTTCCACCTTTTGGCTATTGTGAATCATGGCCCTACAAACATCAGTGTGCAAGTGTATCTTTGAGTCCCTGCTTTCAAATGTTTTAGTATATACCCACAAGTGGAATTGCTGGGTAATTCTTTTTAATTTTTTGAGGAAGTGTCATCCTACTTTCCAGATGTCCTATTTTACACTTTCACTCAGTGTAAAAGGGTTCTAATTTCGCCACATTCTCAGAAACATTTGTTATTTTCTGTTTTATTCATAGTAGCCATCCTCGTGGGTGTGAAGTAACTGTCTCATTCTTTTTGACTTGCATTTCTCTGATGATAGTGCTCTTGAACATCTTCTCATTGGTTAATGGCCATTTATAGGTCTTCTTTGGAAAAATGTCTTTGAAGACCTTTGGCCATCCTTTAATTGGGTTGCATTTTTTTAATTGAGTTGTAGGAGTTCTATATATATCCTGGATATTGACCTTTTATCAGATACGTGATTTGCAAATACTGTTGTCTTTTCACTGTTGATAATGTCTTGTGATGCACAAAAGTTTTTAGTTTGATGAAGTCTAGATTATCTTTTTGTTGTTGTTTCCTGTGCTTTTTGGTGTCATATCCATCCAAAAGAAATCATTGCCAAATTGACTATCATGGAATTTTTCACTTAGGTTTTCCTCTTAGATTTTTATAGTTTTAGATCTGAAATTTGAGTCTTTGATCTACTTTCAGTTAATTTTTGGATATGGTATATGGTAATCCAGCTTTATCTTTTGCATGTGATTATCATTTTCCAACAGTTTTTGGTGACATTTCCAAATTGAGTGATCTTGGCAGCCTTATCAAAATCATTTCCCTATATATGAGAATTTATTTCTGAGCTCTCTGTTCCATTGGTCTGTGTGTTTGTATACTGGTACCACACTGTTTTAATTGTTATGTTTTTGATTAAGTTTTGAAATCAGGAAGAGTAAGACTTCATTTTCTCCCCCCCCCTCCTTTTTAAAAAGATTGTTTTAACAACGAGGGGGGGGTCCCTTGTGATTCCACATGAATTTGAAAATGGATTTTTTTTTTTAATTTCTGCAAGAAATACTGGGATTTTAATGTGGATTGCATTGAGTTGGTAGTTTGCTTTGGGTAGTATTGTCATCTTAATATTAAGTGTTCCAGTCGATGAACGTGGGATGGATGTCTTCCTGATTACGTGTGCCTTTAATGTCATTCAGCAGTGTTTTATAGTTTGAAGGTACCAGTCATTCACCCTCTTGGTTAAGTTTATTCCTGAGTGTTTTATTATTTTCCATGCTATTTTAAATGGAATTGTTTAATTTTTATTTTGGACTACTTAGTGGGAAGAAACACAACTGATTTTTGTGTTTTGATTTTGTATCTGGCAACATTATTGAATTCATTTATTCTAATATGCTTTTTTTGATGGGAAATTTAGGGTTTTCTTCATATGAGATCATGTTGTTTGTGAATAGAGAAAATTTGACTTCTTCCTTTCCAACGTGGATGCCTTTTATTTCTTGTCTAATTGCTCTGGCTGGGACTTTCAGTACTATGTTGAAAGAAAGTGGCAAAAGTATGCATCTTCATCTTGTTCCTGATGAGGAAAAGATTAATTTTTTTTTTTTTAAAGATTTTATTTATTTATTTATTTGACAGAGAGACAGCCAGTGAGAGAGGGAACACAAGCAGGGGGAGTGGGAGAGGAAGAAGCAGGCTCCCAGCAGAGCATGGAGCCCGATGTGGGGCTCGATCCCAGGATCCTGGGATCACGCCCTGAGCCGAAGGCAGATGCCCAATGACTGAGCCACCCAGGCGCCCCAAATTTTTTATCATTGAATGTGATGTTCATGTGGGCTTTTCATATGTGGCGTTTATTAATTGAGGTTGTTTCCTTTGATTCCTAATGTGTTGAGTGTTTTTGTCAAGAAAGGGTATTGAAATTTTTGGATGCTTTTTCTTGGGATGTGGGTCCCCCCCATATTATTGTTGTTGGTCTAATTTCCATATAACATCGTGTAAGTTTAAGGTGCACAACATATTGATTTGCTACAGTTGTATATTGCAGGATGATTACAACGGTAGCTTCACTAGCACCTCTATCATGTCATGTAATCATCATTTCTTTTTTGTGGTGTGAACATTAAGGATCTATAGTGTCTTTGCAACTTTGAAATATATGGTACAGTATTGTTGATTATAATGCACTGTGGTGTGCATTTGATCTCCACAACTTAATCATCTCCTAGTTGCATTTTTGTATCTTCTAACATAATTTCCCCAGTTCCCCCACATCCTAGCCCCTGGTAACCAGGATTCTACTCCCTGTTTCTAAGAGTTCAAGCTGTTTAGATTTTACATATAAATGATATTATATTGTAATTTTTCTTTCTGTGTCTAAGCATAATGCCCTCGAAGTTCATCAGTGTTGTCACAAATGGTAGGATTTCATTCTTTCTCATGGCTGAATAATTTCCATTGTGTGCATTTATATCAGTATCATATCTTTATCTCTTCATCTGTTGAGGGACAGTTAGGTTTTTTCCGTATCTTGGCTGTTGTGAATAATGCTGCAATAAACATTGGAGTGCAGATAATCTTTTCAACATCCTGTATTGGTTTTTTTGTGTTTTTTTTTTTTCTATACCCAGAAGAGGTATTTCTGGATCATATTCAAATTTGTTGTTGTTGTTGTTTTTGTTTTTGATCTTCTGTAGTTTGGTTATGATATACTTAGTTGTAGATTTTTTGTTATTTCCCTGCCTTGTGTTCTCTGAGTTTTCTGGAGCTGTGGTTTGGTGTTTTTATCATTAATTTTGGAAATTTCTCAGCCAGTACTACTTCAAATATTTATTTTTCGTCTCCGTTTTTCCTTTTGGTATTCCTTTTATACATATGTTACAGCTTTTACAGTTGTCCTACAATTCTTGGACATTGTTATTTTTTGTTTTATTTTTCTCCTTGCATTTCAGTTTGGGAAATTTATATATATGTATCTTGAAGCTTACTGATGTTGGATCTTACAAATTTCCACTTGTTCGTTGCAAGTATATTTAAATGCAGTTCATTCTTTTTGTATATTCATATTTTATGCATCTTTACTAAAGTCCTGTTATTTTTATAATTCTGACTAAAATGTTTGTTTACATTACAGTGGGCTATAACCATTGAGGTGAAAATATACAATAAATGATATTTTGGTCAGACATACAATCTTAGACTAAGTTGAACAATGAGGGTGAGCTAATAAGATTATAGATTATTTTGTTTTCCATTATGCACATTATTTATATTTTTTCTTTCATGTATAATATTTAAAGAATGAAGTATGCCTTTGTAAAATGAAAAATATTTTAGTATTTTAATTTTATTTTTTAAATCTTTTTTAGGAGCTGTGGCCTTGAAGAATCTTGAAATTAAAGAAAATGCTCTGGTAGGATTTTGTTTTTTTGTTTTGCCCCTTAGGTTCTGCTTATTTTAGAGTGTGTAAGGTGTGGAGGGATAGAGGGAGAGGGAGAGAGAATCTCCAGCAGGTTCTGTGCTGAATGTGTAGCCTGATGCATGGCTCAGTCCCATGACCCTGAGATCGTAACCTGAGCTGAAATTAAGAGTCAGACACTTGACTGAGCCCCCAGGCACCCCTCTGGTAGGTTTTGAGTAAAAAAATGTGTAATGTCAGTGCATTTATAACTATGTAGACTTCTTGATTTACTTGGTCATCTTAAATTATTCAAGCTTTGAGAAAACTTTATGAAAACAATTTTTGCAAAATGTGGATTTTGCAAAGTGGACTTTTCATTTCCTTAAAAAGCACAATTTGACAGTGTAATTTTCCCCATTTAAAAATATTCCTAATTCTTTTCTGTGATTTTATTTTAAATGGTTAATTGATCTAAGAGTTTTTTTTTTCTTCTTTTTTTAAATGCTGTGATAGCCTTTTTTTTTTACCCAAGAATTCAGTGATAGTACGACTATCAACCAATATCTTTTTCTGTAACTTTTCCCTTAGGTCAGAGGGAACCCTATAACCATTAATAAATAAGTGCCCATTCCTGTTCTATGTAGACCCTGTTAACCTCTAATCTACTTTCTGACTCTCTGAATTTGCCCGTTCCATGTAGCTCATATAAGTGGAACCATGCTATGTTTGTCATACTCTGTTCAACATATTTCACTTAGCATAATTTCTTTAAGGTTTGTCTATGTTGTTTGTATCAGAACAGTACCTCTTTTTGTGGCTGCATAATATTCCTCTGTATGCATATGCAGTGTTTTGCTTATCCATTCATATACTGATGGACACTTGAGTTGTTTCTGCCTTTTGGCTCTTGTGAATATTATCGCTGTAACATTGGCAATACACATGTCTGTTCAGTTAACCTATTTTTAGTCCCCATGGGTAAATGCCTATTAGTGGAATTGCTGGATTTTATGGTAATTTTATGTTTAGCCTTTTCAAGAACTGCCACTCTGTTTTCCATGGTGGCTGAACCATTTTATATTCCCATCACAAACACATGTAGTTTCCAGTTTCTCCATATCTTTGCTAACATTTATTTTTTAATGTTCAAATTCATGACCCCAAGATCAAGAGTCACATGCTCTACTGACTGACCCAGCCAGGTACTATTTTTTGTTTTTTGATAATACCCATCTTAATAGATATAAAGTGGTGTCTCATTTTGTTTTTTTCTTAGCATTTCCCTCATAACTAGTGAGATTGAGCATTGTATCATGTGCTTATTGGTCATTTATATATGTTCTTTGGACATGTCTAGTGAAAATTGCCAATTTTTAAAATAACGTCTTTGTTCAAATTGTAATTCTTCAAATATTCTTAATATTTTCCCTTACCAGATTATGATTTGCAAAACTTACCCCATTCTTTATGTTGCCTTATGCCTCTGTTGACTGTATCCTTTGATGTACTAATGTTTTTAATCTTGGTGAAATTTCATCTATGTTTTTCTTTTGTTGCATATATCTTTGGTATGATACCCAAGAAATCATTGCCAGATCTGATGTCAAGATTTTACCATATATTTTCTTTAGTTCTTATGTTTAGGTCTTAATGTCCATTTTGAGTTAATTTTTATATATGGTTATAAGGTAGGGGTCTAACTTCATTCTTTTGTGTGTGGATATTGAGTTTTCTCAGCACCTCTTACTGAAAAAGTTGTCCTTTTCCCTGTTGGATGGGGAGAAATTTTTTTGAGGATATTTTTTGCAAAATGGAGTTTTAACCTCCCTTTGAGGACAAACTGATAGTGAAATTCCTCTCCCCTCCCCCCGTACAATGTGAAAGCAGTATGATTTTGGTATGGGTAACTTAGGTGGTCTGTATTACTGTAGAACTTTCCTCCTATTCATTTAAAAATGATCAGTCTCCCTGAATTTTGTGGATTTGAGAATATTACAGTTATGTATCTAAAATTTAAATAGGTGTTGAGGGTAAAGACAAGGTGTTGAGTTCACCCTTTAAATAATTTTGGGAAGAAAAAAATAGTCCTGTTTTGTTGGCCTGTATAGGTACTAATATTTCATATATATTTTTTTAGAGTCAGCTGGATGTACCATTTAAAGTTAAAGTTGGCCATATAGGTAAGCTGTGCTTATTATTTGAATGTCCTCCTTGCTGGATGTAGAGTAAGAATTATATGCTAGTCTCTTTTTAATGTGATATTTTTAATGTTCCTGAGCAGTAATTGAAAATCATCTGTTCTCATCTGGGTAGAGCTTAGTCGTGTAACTTAAAAATACCATGTGGTCCATATATCCCTTGTTTCAAAAACTATAAAATTATACATCTTGTTAGGTGTTAAAATGAGTTCATTGAGAGCCAGTGTGTTTAATAGCGTAACTCTCTTGATTTCTTAGGTTTCTGACTACTTACTGCTGTATTTTGATTGATCATGAGTATATGGTCTAAGGAGTCAAGTCTGCATCAGCCAGGCAGTGTGGCTAGGGACGAGTCAGAAACTTAGTTTCTGAAGTTGTTTGCATACCTCTGTCCTAGCACCTGTCATTCTTTTATATCATTTTTTTTTTCTTCTAGGCAGTAAGTTTCTTAAGTCAGTTTAATTTTTATTCTCACCACTTAGTACAATACCTGTCACACAATTTGTTGAGTGAAAGAAATATACATTTCCAAATGAGCAGTATAGCGTTACAACTAGTTTTATAGGAACATATTTTCCCCTTGCTATTTTTTTTTCTTTTAAGACTTTATTAGAGAGGAGAGAGAACAAGTTGGGGAGGAGCAGAAGGAGAGGGAGAGAGAGAATCTTCAAGCCGACTCCCTGCTGAGTGCAGAGCCCACAGTGGGGCTTGATCCTATGACTTTGAGATCATCACCTGAGCCAAAACCAAGGGTCAGACGCTCAGCTGACTGAGCCACCCAGGCACCCCTTCCCTTGCTGTTACTGGGTGTTGGTAATGTTATTGATCTTTCAAAGTTCCTTCATGTAGCATGAAAAAGTACATATATAGCAAGTATAAATATATACGTATTTTAAAAGTAGTTATATTTATGTGGAAGATTTTTGGAATTGCCTTTGCTTATATTTTTGTGTATTTTCCAAATTTTCTAAAAGTCTGTACTTTATACTGAGAGGAAAAAACTTTTTTTTTTGTTTCAAGATTTACTGGTGAAAATGATACATTATTAACTTTACGTGTGTTTCTTTAATTATTTAATGCTATTTTGTCACTGTTCTGTTTTTTTTGTTTATTTACTTTTTTGGATTCTTAATGTATGTGTATGTGTATAAGCAGTCTACCTGATACATTTATAAATTGTATCAGATTTGTCACAATTAATGTGCTCATTCTGCTTATATTTTGTACTGTACTCAAATTTGAAATGGTCATATCTTCTCTGATTTTAAAACTTAGAAAGTCATCTATCTTTTAGAAATCAGATAGTTTGGTTCTTTTTCTCTGGATTGATATTGTAAGATGAAATCTTTTTCTCAATTTGGATTTTTTTGAATATGGAATTTTGGTGTTATGTAATGAGATAAACCTGTGTAGATTTTTTTCCCTTCCCCAATTACTAATCAGTTAATGCAGCCGTTGTGGTGTTAATCATTCCCTTGCCAATTATGGCAACTATTTCTAAATCAATTGACTCATGCTTTTTAAAAAAATTTTAAAGTATTTTAAAACTATTATTGAAATTTTCTTTTTTTAATCCCCTCCCCCTCACCTCTATTATGGAAATTTTCTAAATTCACTAGACTAGAATCAGTATAGTGAATACCTTACATGATATATTTTAATTCAAGAAATCTAATGCTTTAAAAAATACTTTGCTAATAGATTGTAGTAAAACATTTTCATTAGTTTGAATGATTTTCTAATCTTGTCCATGTCTTTGATTGTTACCTTAGAAATCTGTTCATACACTTATAATCGTAATCATAAATATTATGTGTATATAGTCTCTATATGAAAAATACACCCTTCAATTTTATAGTCTACCTTTTGAAAATGTAATATAAATACTTACAGTGATTTAGAGTAAGAATTAGGGAAATCAAAGTTATAATATCAAGGGTAGTTGGTTGATTGTGGAAGAATACTAATGTTTGTGGTACAGATTGCTGTAAGTAGAAACTTGTAAATTTTCAGACTATCATTTAGTAGATTTTCCGACAGTACTAATAGACATAATTTCAAATCATCACAACAAAGGCTTATTGTTTGTGGTTGTAAAATAGCTTTCTGTAAAGTGACTCAGCTTGTCACTTTATTTCTTCTAATGACTGACAGAAAATAGGCTGGCAGTGAATGCCGTTGAATGAATAATATTTTTTGTCCTCCTAAAAATTCATGTAGGTAATCTTAATCTTACAATTCCATGGAAAAACCTGTATACTCAACCAGTTGAAGCTGTCCTGGGAGACATTTATTTACTCATAGTGCCTTCGTCTAGTAAGTCAATTTTAAACATTTTAACTTAAAGTACTTTTATTTGTGGGTGGAAAAATCTTTATATTTGATAATTATATTCAAAATACTTTTGATGAATTTTTGAGATATTTTTATATTTAAGCATTTGGAAATTGAGATTGATTTTTACTCAATTTTTGCAGACTTTGAATTAGTGATTATTTTCAAGGATATACTTTAGAGTGATTATACTTAAAGTTAAGGTAATTAAATAATCTTTTTTATGCTTCCTGTAGAAATAAAATATGATCCTTTAAAAGAAGAAAAACAACTCTTGGAAGCAAAGCAACATGAACTTAAACGAATAGAAGAAGCAAAACAAAAAGTAGCCGATCAAGGTAAAGGAAACAGTAAATAAGAATGGTAATAAGAAAAGGAGAAAAGACCTAAATAGCACATTTGAGTATTATTTTTCTCTGGAAATCTTGAAATTATTTAACAAATATGAGGGAATCTTATTATGGGGAATTTTAATGTGGTTTATGTATTTTATCATGTTTACAGAAATTTTATAAAAACTTACCTTATGACAAGTAATATACGTAGCTTATAAGGGTAGGGTTAGTTTTTAACTATAATAATTAATTTCATCAATTATGTTTTGTTTTCTAGCTTTAAAAAAAATCCCATTAGGGGCGCCTGGGTGGCACAGCGGTTAAGCGTCTGCCTTCGGCTCAGGGCGTGATCCCGGCGTTATGGGATCGAGTCCCATATCAGGCTCCTCCGCTTTGAGCCTGCTTCTTCCTCTCCCACTCCCCCTGCTTGTGTTCTGTCTCTCGCTAGCTGTCTCTATCTCTGTCGAATAAATAAAATCTTTAAAAAAAAAAAAAACACCCATTATATCAATTCTTAATCTTTTGGGTGTACTTAGTCCCTTGATATATTTATGTTTTTCCAAATCTGTTTGTTTACTCTGTGGGTTCGTATTCTTTCCTATTCAGCCTAGACCAAATAGTCCATTACTTCAACCCTTTACTTTTCTCAGTGAAAGAGCTGTCCTGTAGAAATCTATTTCCTTTCCCCTTGTGTAGTGGTCACTATCACCAGGTACTTTTTGTACTCTGTTCTTGCTAGTGAAGCTTTCTCCTTAGTATGTAAATATACTGCAGCCTGTCTTATCATCAAACACAAAATGATCTTCCTAACCTAGTTATCTGCTTATCTTCTGTTCCTCTGTCCTTCGTCTAATAGCTAACCATCTTAAAAATATTTGTATACTTATATCACCAACCTTGCCATGCATTTATTTTTTAATAAAAAAGTGAAATCCAATAATAAACATTTCACGTTTTGACAAAGAGGTAAAAACATTAAAGGAGATTTAACACAATTTCTGGCAACACTTCTTATAATTGTTTTTTCTTCTCTCAGTTCTTTCATATCCTGTGTAGTTGTTCACCACTATACCCAAATCATCTTTTTCTTTTATATTTTTTTTATTGTGACATACATATAACAAAGTTTACAATCTTAACCATTTTTAAAAATTTTATTTATTAGAGAGCGAGCATGAGCTGGGCGAGGCCTAGAGGGAGAGGGAGAAGCATACTCCCTGCTGAGCAAGGAGCCTGATGCGGGTCTCCATCCCAGGACCCTGAGATCGTGACCTGAGCCGAAGGCAGATGCTTAACTGACTGAGCCACCTAGGCACCCCCCACCTTAATGATTTTTAAGTGTACAGTTCAGTGGGATTGAGTACATTTGTAGTGTTGTGCAACCATTACTACCATCCATCTTTATAGCTCTTTTTTTCTTGTAAAATTGAAACTGTATACCCATTAAATAATAACCCACCCATTCTACCCCCCCTCACTTCCAAACCCTTTGGCAGCTTACTCTAGGAAATGTGTATTTCCATTTTGTTCATATATTATTTTCTTGATGTTCTCCACACCTTCCTTCAGTTCTTGAGCATCTATGTGATACTTGTTTTAAAGTCTGTCTAGTAGAGGAGCGCCTGGGTGGCTTGGTCAGTTATAGTGCCTGCCTTCACAGGTCATGATCCCGGAGTCCTGGGATTGAGCCCCGCATCAGGCTCTGCTCAGTGGAGAGCCTCCTTCTCCCTTTGCTCCTCACCCCACTTGTGCTCTCTCACTAGCTCTCTAGCTCTCTCAAATAAATAAATAAAATCTTTAAAAAAAAGTCAGTCTGGTAGATCTGTCATCAGATCTTTTTCAGGAATAGTTTTGTTAACTTACTTTTTTGTCCTTTGAATGGGCCATACCTTCCTGTTTCTTTGTACGCCTTGCGATTTCTCACTGAAATCCGGGTATTTGGATTTAATGTGGTACCTGTGGAAATGAAATTCACCCCTATTCCTATGGTTTTCTGGTTTTTTTCTTTTTTTTTTTTTTTAATGTTTTTGTTTGTTATTTTTTGTTATCATAGGATTCCCTAGTCCAAGGATCAGCCTGAGGTGTACATGTAAGGTATTCTCAGGTCTTTTCTAAGCCTGAGCCTATTCCTTTCCCTGAACATGTGTGGTCACATTCTTATTTTCCCTGTGTATGGAGTCGCATTTGAATGTCCTAGTCTTTAATCTTTTGCTTACAAAAGAGGAGAAGAAAATAATGAAGGGGGGCAAAAATAAAAAAGGTTGTGAGTCCTTTAAATGCCCTGGATGTCTCATCAACTGGAGAGGAAGGGGCTTGCAACAGTGGAGAAAGTGCAGCAACTGTGGACCACCCTTCTCTTTTTGATCTGGAGGAGCAATCAGCCTTGAGAGCTCAGATCTCCAAATATTTGGAGGATGCGTCCTTTTTTCCCACGTTGGCTCCTGCAAGTTGAGTGCAAGCTGCTCCAGGAGTAAGTGCACAGTTCACTGCCATGGGCCTGAGAATAGGGGCTGGACAGCTGCTACTGTGCTAAGACCTGCTAGTGATGTAAATGAAGTTTAGTTTACTTTCAAGCCTTCCTCTGCAAGTTGCAAGTCCTCAAAGAGACTCTAGAGTTCCTGAATATTTACATTAGGCAATTTGCCTATTCAGTTGTTATCTAACTAAGAAGACAGATTCTTGGTGTTTTCTATTCTGCCATTTTCCCCAGAATCTTCTTTTCCAGTCCTTCCTTTGCTAAGTCTCCTAGGCTTTTGCCTTTTAAAAGTTATTTTCATCTTAATAAAAATAATATATATAGCTTTAAAGTTAATAAGTAATATAGTACCCATAATTATAACAAAAAATTCTGTCTTCTGGTTTAGCCCCTAAGCCTACTCCATGTAGACCTGCTTTCAAGTTTTAAGGTGTTTTTTGTGTTTATCTCTGTATTGCTGCCTAAGGTGATTACACCTCTACTGCTTGATTTATGGGCTATTAGGTCGACCCATTTTTCTGTCTTTCCAGTATAATTGCATGCTTGGTTAAATCAATATTCATTGTTTATATTATCATGGCTACGTCTAAGTGCTTAATACTGAGCCAAATAGTATATATACTCTGATTACATGTGTTTTGTGGCACACCTTTATTTATTTACTTGGCAATAGTAGGGTGAAATGTGGGTGCAATTATTTATTATATAGAACTTTTTCTTAATGTGACTGGTTTCGATATGATGGATCTCCCTGTGTCTTTAAGTACATGGTTTCAGAGTCTATAGTCACGCTTATTTTCTTCACAATAAATTCATGCTTCGCACTAGAAATGAAAAGTGGAATTGCTTGGCTATGTGGACTAGGGGAGGGAAGATACCTGGAAGTCTTAACTACTAATTACACAGACTTAAGCTAATATTTGTATTATCATCCTCTTCCTGCCATTTATGTTTTCTGAGGACTCTAGTTTCTTCTTTTTTTTTAATATTTTATTTTTTTGAAAGAGGGAGAGCAAGCGAGAGAGCACAAGCAGAGGGAGAGGGAGAAGCAGACTTCCTGCAGAGCAGAGAGTATGACGTGGGGCTCGATCCCAGGACCCTGCTATCATGACCTGAGCTGAAGGCAGACACTTAACAGACTGAGCCACCCAGGCACCCTATGAGGACTCTAGTTTCTGAATCTTTGCAGGGTTCTGGTTTTTGACTCATCTTTATTATTGGCCTTGGGGATTTATTTACTTTTCTCAACTTTTGCATTGGTGGGGTTTTACTGAGAAGTGAAGAAATGGATAACAACCCACTATGTTTAATCAGAAGTCCCTCCTATTTTTATGTAGGTCTAATAAAATAGAAATGTTTAATTATGCTTCAAATTTATTAGTGGCAGCTTATTATCATCAGGTAGAAGTTTAAACTGTTTGGCATGATACCTGAAAGTTCGTAGGGTTTGAATCCTGTCTACCTCTTCAGCCTCGTTACTGGCCCCACTTCTCTTTCTTCTATTCTTTGTTCTAGCCATACTTCTCTATTTGTAGTTTATTGAATGTATCAATTTCTCTGTGAATATATCTCACTTTCTACTTTAATATACAATTGTGAGTTACCAGCATTAGGAAGATAGTTTAAGCTATAAAGTGTGGATGAGATTCCCTGAAGCAGCAGTATAGGAGAGTAGTAACAATCCTGAGACTGAGCCTTAAGGAAATCCAGCATTTAATGAGTGTTTTAGAGGAGGAACATAGAAAATCAAGAAAGAGTAATCAGATAAGTAGAAATTGAGGGATTATAATTTCATAGGAAAAGAGTGTTTTAGGAAGCAAAGAATGCATTAGATCCTAATGAGGTATCAGGTAAAGTGAGGATAAAGAAATCATTTTATTCATGTCATGGGTCCTTGAGTGATGATTATAGAGAAGGAACTTCTGTTTCTTCCAAAGTTGAAGGCGAGTCCTCTCAGAGTAAAGAGAGCAGTGGAAGGGTCATTAGACCTTTGAGGAGAATCAGAATTTTGACATAATTGTTCTGGAGTGTGTGAACAAGTGGAGTGGAGAAATGTAAGTTTGCTGTTGGGGTGCAGTTGGTGATACCTAATTTATAGACTTTACAGTCTATCCTGTTGTGATTTGTCTCCTCCCGTCCTCAACTGGCCAGGTGTAAACATGTTTATATGAAGAGTAGATAGTTGGGTTTATCCAGGAACAAAAGAGTTTAAAGTGTTGGTGAAATACTAGGTTATGGAATCTGAGCGGGATAAGGAATTCGGAAGGAAATTACTGGGTAGGGAAATGAAGATTTTGCATTGTGTTGAATGAACAGATTCATAGAGCAGACGGTTTTATTAGGATGTGGCGGTAATCAAAGGTTAAAATGCTCAGTCTTCAAAGAGCTTATATTTTGTTTACTTATTAATTCTTAAGTTCTTTTGTAGTTAAGTGTATTTACTGATCTGTTAACTGAATCTTGGATTTGATGTAAACATATCTTCATCGGCTTGTCCTCCTGGGCCAGTTGAGTTAGGAAGTAGTAAGTAATTAGAAGAAAAGACAGATAGTATGTATGTACAGGTGGAACAGGACTAGAAATAGGAAATGAGATAGTTTTCATTGGCATTTTCAAATGGGGGAAGGGGATAGTAACTTGTGGTTATCAAAGGCATATTTTTTTCAAAGATTTATTATCTTAGCAGGGGGAGGGGCAGAGGGAGAGGAGAGAGAGAATTCTTGGGCCGACTCTCCTCTGAGCACAGAATCCAATGCAGGGCTTGATCCCAGGACCCCAAGGTTATGACCTGAGCCAAAATCAAGAGTTGGAAACTCAACCAACTGAGCCATCTAGGTGCCCCTCAAAGGCATGTTAAAAAAAGAAATTAGGAACCTCAATCCTTTATTCTTTTGTTCCCCTGGAAAGTTTTGAAACTGGAAACAGTTAATACCTTTTTTAGAAAATGAAACAAATGATGAATTTCATTCCCTTGAGAAAGGGAAAGAATCTTAGGTCTTCATGTTGGATTCATCAGGAAGAGAAGCATATTCAACTATTTTATATATTCAGCTATTTTATATATCGAACAGCATACAACTTGTGATAGTATCACTAATTTTAAGGGAGATTCCTACTTCCTGCTATTTCTGGCTTTTCTAATTTAAGCCCATTATAATTTTTTTTTTTTTTAAAGATTTTATTTTATTTATTCGACAGAGATAGAGACAGCCAGAGAGAGAGGGGAACACAAGCAGGGGGAGTGGGAGAGGAAGAAGCAGGCTCACAGCAGAGGAGCCTGATGTGGAGCTCGATCCCATAACGCCGGGATCACGCCCTGAGCCGAAGGCAGACGCTTAACCGCTGTGCCACCCAGGCGCCCCAAGCCCATTATAATTTTTATCTAATAATCTTCATTGTTTTCCAAATCTTTATGTACTCAGGTATAGTTAATGGAAGTTCTAAAATTTAATGGCAGTAAGTTTTACGTGGTTGCCTTTAGTTTTATTAGAAAAATAGGTTTTGAAAACTTTATATCTGTTTGCCTTTGAAAAGTCTATTGGTATGGAAGACTTTGGGAAAGCAGACTCTTAGTGTTCTGTTTACAAATACAGATTTTTTTCTTTAACGTGGTGATGTTTATGTTACCTTGAAATGTGAATACAGTGTATTTTCATTCAAGTTAAAAAAAGAATGTTTGCTCTTGTAGACAAACATCGGGTGGAGAAACAGGACACTTTTACAGAAAAATTAATTACTCAGATCATAAAAAATCTTCAAGTGAAAATTTCCAACATCCATATTCGTTATGAGGATGATGTAAGTATTTTAATAGGTGAAACTTATTTTTATGTTTGCTTTAGTGGTCAACCTATTGGATGCTGAGAAGTGGAGGGACACAGAGCCGAAAATGACTTGATCTTTCTTTTCTGTAATTATAGTTTTTATTTGCAGTGTTTATTGCCTTGATTGCACTTTCCTAAAGTGTTCAAAAATCAGATAATGGAGGAAAATGCCTTTTTATATTACAGTCATCTTTGATAGTTGGGCATTATGAATTTAGCAGTTATGTATTTTAAAATGCTTTATATTTACCTTGTGGAAATTATACTGGTGTAGGAATCAGTAGAGCTAGATTCAGATTATCTCATATAGATCCTGTATTCTCTCTGAAACGAATAATTATTGACTTCTCAAAGTACTATTGTGAGGTCAATTTATCAATAAGCTTTTTTAATAAACTGAAAAACATGCAGATTTACTGTACAATAATACATTGATACTTGATATTTTAATTAGATTTGGAAAAATACAGGAGTAAAATTTGTTGTAGAAAGTAGTAAAATGTTTTTTAGTGTTTGAAATAGAATATTTCCCAGAAAATGAACTTCTTTGATAAAATGAATTTTAACTATTAAAAATCTGAGTAAAATTTGTCTTTCCTCTTTAGATCACAAATCGAGACAACCCACTGTCATTTGGTATTTCCCTTCAAAATCTCAGCATGCAGGTACTTTGAAAAGAAATTTAACCATATTTGTGTTGTATAGTTCATCTAACTATTAATTATTGTTTGTGTGTGCCAGCATCAGAAGTAGTTGTCTATATAGAATTAGTACAGAAAGTGCATAGGCTGGATTGGAATTGGAAGTAGGTAGTTCAGCATTTCAAAAAATGGTTGATTATGAAATTTAGTTTAAAATATGAGGACTTATTTGCAAATTAGAACATTCGATACTTTTTTCCCTTAAAAATACATTTCTTAAAAAAGTAGAAAGTAAAAGTAATGTTTATTTCAGAAACTTTGATAAGTCTTGAAAAGCATAAAAAAAAATAACTCAATTTCCTCACTACCATTATTAATATTATGGCAAACTTTCTTCCTGTCTAGTTTTTCAAATTGAGGAATTTTTTTTTTTTTTAAGATTTTTTGTTTATTTATTTGACAGAGATAGAGACAGCCAGCGAGAGAGGGAACACAAGCAGGGGGAGTGGGAGAGGAAGAAGCAGGCTCATAGCGGAAGAGCCTGATGTGGGGCTCGATCCCATAACGCCGGGATCACGCCCTGAGCCGAAGGCAGACGCTCAACCGCTGTGCCACCCAGGCGCCCCCAAATTGAGGAATTTTTAAAGTATACGAGCAAATAGAGGATTATGAAACACTGGCTTGCATCCAGAATGGACAGTTGTGGAATTTGTCACTTAAGTTATAAATACTTTTAAAGAATAGACAGGAGTAAAGTTTAAATATGTTTTGTTGTCTACTCTTCACCCTTTCCCAGAGATAAACATCCTAAGTAATATTTTATGTGATTTTTCTTTACATTTTCATTTTTCTTGACACAGTGTTTTTGACACTTACTTGTGTTGCTACACATAATTCAGTTTAATTGCAGCGTAGTATTTCATTACCTGCTTTTATTTGTTATATCCATTGGGGTTTTGTGTATAATTTCTTCTTAAAACATGGATACACTATAAGCAAAATAAATAAGGAAAGCCAAATGAAAAGTTATTGAATGAAGTCGGGTGGGATAAACTGTCAAATGCTGATGTAAGTTTGAAAAATAAGGATGGAGAATTAACCATTGGCTGTGGCTGTGGAGGTAATGGGTAACTGACAGCAGTGGTGTTGACCATCACCTTTGGGAGACTTTGGAAACTGGTGTCCTAGTCCAGACATACTCAGTTAGAAACTCAAGTGGGGACCCAGCAATCTAGGTTTTGAAAAGCCCTCCAGGTGATTTTGATGCACGCTCAAGTTTGAAAACTTGACTGTTGTCATCTCTTCAGTTCTCTACCAAAAAATGAAAACCATCTTTGTAGAATAATCATCTAAACCCTTTATTCACCTCAGTGGCTTCTCATTGCTATTGGAATAATGTTAGTAGTTTCGTTTTAAAATAGTTTATAATTGCTTTGTAATCTGACCCCAGGTAACATCTGGTTTCACTTCTTTGCTTTGCTTTATGTTCTCTGGCCATACTGGGCTTTCTTCAGTGCCCTGAACATTTTGCATATTTGTATATTTTCCTACTCCGAATCATATTCCTTACCTTAAAACCAACAATTTCTATTCATATATCATATATTGGACATCACTTTCTCCATTATATCTGTAAGTCTGAGGCTCTTACCTTATTCTAAGAACTATGTATTTAATCTTTAGGGTGTCACTAACCTGTAATTGCTTGTTTACTTGTCTGCTTTTTCAGTCAGCAGTGAGCTCTTTGAAAGCAGAGGCTTTCTTGTGGTCAGTTAATGTCCTTTCACTGAATGTTTTCAAGAACACTTTATGAGAAGTTGATCAAGGGCATGGTTGGTACAATTTATAAGTCTGCCATTTCACACGTAAATCACACTTTCACTGTTTTTTAATTTTCTTTTTAGACAACTGATCAAAACTGGATTCCATGTTTACATGATGAAACTGAGAAACTGTTTCGTAAGGTAAAATATTTTGTCAATCCCCAGACTTAATAAAAATGACTTTTAGAAAGGTAAATGGTAATATATATATTTATGTGAATTGTGTTTACTTGCGTTAACTATCATGACTCCATTATTTGAATCTTCTGAAAATAGCATATGTTAAAGAAGAAAATGAAACATATAATAAACTTGATTTATTTTCAGTTAATCCGATTGGATAACCTTTTTGCCTATTGGAATGTGAAGTCTCAGTTGTTTTACCTTAATGATTATGATGAATCATTGGTAAGTAAATCCTTTTGAAATGTGTATGTACACCTTTGTTGGTGTCATATTTTGCATAAGGTTTTATTATCGTTTATTAACATACTGTAGTCTGTGTTTTTTTTTCCCGTAGGCAAAATCCATTAACATTTACAGAAATTAGTGAATATATACGTGCCTGTACACAAACATTTATAGATCTTTTTTTTTGTATAATTGACATGCAACATTAGTATATATTAGTTTTATGTGTGCACTGTAACGGTTCAGTATTTGTACATAATGTGAAATGATCACAGTAAGTCGAATATCCATTATCATACATAGTTAATTACAGAACTTTTTTTTTTGATGAGCACTTCTAAGATTTACTCGCTCAGCAGTGTTGAAATATGCAGTACAGTATTGTTACCCGTAGTTGCCATGCTGTACATTACATATGTCTCCATGACTGGCCTACTGTATAACTAGAAGTTCTTAACATTTTGATTCCCTTTACACATTTTGTGTATCTCTCACTCCACCTCTTAATAGCCACTGGTCTGTTCTCTGTATCTGTGAGCATGAGCTTGGCTTTTTTTTTTTTTTTAAGCAATCTACGTATAAGTTGGTTGGATGGTCTTTGTTTGTCTGACTTATTTCACTTAGCATAAGGCCATCAAGGTTCATCCTTGTTACAAATGGCAAGATTTCCTTCTTTTTATTTTTATTTTTTTTTTATTTTTTATTTTTTATTTATTTATTTTTTTTTGTGATTTATTTATTTTTTTTTTTAAAGATTTTATTTATTTATTTGACAGAGATAGAGACAGCCAGCGAGAGAGGGAACACAAGCAGGGGGAGTGGGAGAGGAAGAAGCAGGCTCACAGCAGAGGAGCCCGATGTGGGGCTCGATCCCATAACGCCAGGATCACGCCCTGAGCCGAAGGCAGACGCTTAACCGCTGTGCCACCCAGGCGCCCCAGATTTCCTTCTTTTTAATGGCTGAATAATATTCTCTGTGTGTGTGTGTGTGTGTATATATATATATATATATATATATATACACACATACAGTTTATTTTCTTTATCTATTTATCAATGGACATTTAGGTGGTTTCCATATCTTGGCTATTAATGCTGCAGTGAACAGGGAGGTGCATGTGTCTCTTCTAGTTCATGTTTTTCTTTTCTTTGAATAAATATTCAGAAGCGGAATTGCTGGATTGTATGGTAGTTCTTTTAATTTTTTGAGGACACTCCATACTGTTTTTCCATAGGGATTGCATCAATTTACATTTCCACTACAGTGCATAAGAATTTCCTTTTCTCCACATCCTTGCTAACGCTTGTTTTTTTTGTTTTTTTGTTTTTTTTGGGATAATAACCATTTTAACAGGTGATAGATAGCTCATGCTTTTGATATTGTGATTCCCTGATGATTAGTGGTGTTGAGTACCTTTTCATGTACCTGTTGGCTATCTGTTCAAAAAATGTCTGTTCAGTTCCTCTGCCATTTTTAAATTGGATTGTATTCAGTAGTTTGCCTTTTCATTATGTTGATGGTTTCCTTTGCCGTGCAGAAACTTTTTTGTTTGACATAGTTCCACTTGTTTATTTTTTTCTTTTGTTGGCTTTACTTTTGGTGTCAGATCCAAAATACCATCACCAAGACCAATTTCAAGGAGCCTACTGCCTATGTTTTCTTTTCAGAATTTTACAGTTTCAGGGCTTACATTCAAGTCTTTTAATCTGTTTTGAGTTAATTGATTTGTATGATGTAAGATAGTGGTCCAGTTTCATTCTCTTGCATGTGGCTGTCCAGTTTTCCAAACACCAGATATTGAAGAGACTCTCCTTTCCTCCTTATATATTTTTGGCTTCTTTGTTGTAAATTAATTAACCATATATGCATGGGTATATTTCAGGGCTCCTTATTCTATTGATCTCTGTGTCTCTTTTTATGCCAGTGCCATACTGTTTTGATTACTATAGCTTTGCATTATAATTTGAAATCAAGGATTGTGATAGCTCCAGGTGTGTTCTTTCTCAAGCTTACTTTGGTTATTCAGGGTCTTTTGTGGTTCCATACATACATTAGGGTTCTATTTCTGTGAATTATGCCATTGGATATTTGATAGAAAGTACATTGGATTATAGATTTCTTCAGATTATGACCTTCAGATTAAGAAACAAATCATAAAATGGGCAGAAGATAAGAACAGACACTTTTCTAATGAAGACATACAAATGGCTAACAGACACATGAAAAAAATGTTCAAAATCATTAGCCATCAGGGAAATTCAAATCAAAACCACACTGAGATACCACCTTACGCCAGTTAGAATGGCAAAAATAGACAAGGCAAGAAACAACAATTGTTGGAGAGGATGTGGAGAAAGGGGATCCCTCCTACATTGTTGGTGGGAATGCAAGTTGGTACAGCCACTCTGGAAAACAGTGTGGAGGTCCCTTAAAAAGTTAAAAATTGAACTACCCTATGACCCAGCCATTGCACTACTGGGTGTTTACCCCAAAGATACAGACGTAGTAAAGAGAAGGGCCATATGCACCCCAATGTTCATAGCTGCATTGTCCACAATAGCCAAATCATGGAAGGAGCCGAGATGCCCTTCAACAGATGACTGGATTAAGAAGCTGTGGTCCATATATACAATGGAATATTACTCAGCTATCAGAAAGAACGAATTCTCAACATTTGCTGCAACATGGACGGCACTGGAGGAGATAATGCTAAGTGAAATAAGTCAAGCAGAGAAAGACAATTATCATATGATTTCTCTCATCTATGGAACATAAGAACTAGGATGATCGGTAGGGGAAGAAAGGGATAAAGAAAAGGGGGGTAATCAGAAGGGGGAATGAAACATGAGAGACTATGGACTATGAGAACAAACTGAGGGCTTCAGAGGGGTGGGGGGTGGGGGAATGGGATAAACTGGTGATGGGTAGTAAGGAGGGCACATATTGCATGGTGCACTGGGTGTTATACGCAACTAATGAAGCATC
>NC_048234.1:31266051-31324443 GCF_002007445.2 Ailuropoda melanoleuca
GGGATGTACTGTATGGTGACTAACATAATATAATAAAAAAACATTAAAAAAAAAATGGAGCTGCCCTGTGATCCAGCAATTTAACTACTGGGTATTTACCCCAAAGATTACAGATGCAGTGAAGAGAAGGGCCTTATGCACCCCGATGTTCATAGCAGCATTTTCCACAATAGCTAAATCGTGGAAGGAGCTGAGATGCCCTTCAACAGATGACTTTATTAAGAAGATATGGTCTATATATACAATGGAATATTACTCAGCCATCAAAAAGAACGATTTCTCAACATTTGCTGCAACATGAACGGGACTGGAGGAGATAATGCTAAGCGAAATAAGTCAAGCAGAGAAAGACAATTATCCTATGGTTTCACTCATNAACATAAGAACTAGGAAGATCGGTAGGGGAAGAAAGGGATAAAGAAAGGGGGGGTAATCAGAAGGGGGAATGAAGCATGAGAGACTATGGACTCTGAGAAACAAACTGAGGGCTTCAGAGGGGAGGGGGGTGGGGGAATGGGATAGGCTGGTGATGGGTATTAAGGAGGGCACATATTGCATGGTGCACTGGGTGTTATATGCAAGTAATGAATCATGGAACTTTACATCAAAAACTAGGGATGTACTGTATGGTGACTAACATAATAAAATATTAAAAAAATTGTAGATTTCTTTGGGTAGTATGGACTTTTTAACAGGATTATCTCTTGCAATATAGAGCATGGAATGTATTCCTTTTTTTTTTTTTTTTTTTTGCATCTTCAGTTTCTTCAGTGTCTCACAGTTTTGGTGTACAAAGCTTTACCTCCTTGGTTAAAAATTTTTTTTAATTAAAATACTTTGTTTTATTTTAATTACCTAGAGTTACAAAATGTGAATAACGAATTTCTTTATAGTAGTTTTAGTTAATTTTTTTAAAAGTTTTTATTTAAATTCTAATTGGTTAAGATAGAGTGTAATATTGGTTTCAGAAGTAGGATTTAGGGATTCATCACTCACAGGTAACACCCAGTGCTCACCACAAGTGGCCTCCTTAATTCCCATCACCTAATTAGCCATACTCACCTCCCCAGTAGCAACCCTCAGTTCTCTATGGTTTTCCTCCCCCCCCCTTTTTTTTTTTCACCCCTTCCCCTATGTTCATCTGTTTTGTTTCTCCAATTCCATATATGAGTGTAGTCATATGGTGTTTGTCTTTCTCCGACTGACTTCCTTGGGTATTTTTTTTTTTTGATGTAATTTTAAATTGGATTTTTTTTTTTTTTTAAAGATTTTACTTATTTATTCAACAGAGACAGAGACAGCCAGCAAGAGAGGGAACACAAGCAGGGGGAGTGGGAGAGGAAGAAGCAGGCTCATAGCGGAGGAGCCTGATGTGGGGCTCGATCCCATAACGCCGGGATCACGCTCTGAGCCGAAGGCAGACGCTTAACCGCTGTGCCACCCAGGCGCACCTGGATTGTTTTCTTAATTTCTCTTTCTGCTACTGCATAATTAGTATATAGAAATGCAATAGATTTCTGTATATTAATTTTGTATCCTGCAACTTGATTGAATTCATCAGTTTTTTTTTTTTTTAAGATTTTATTTATTTATTTGACAGAGATAGATATAGCCAGCGAGAGGGGGAACACAAGAAGGGGGAGTGGGAGAGGAAGAAGCAGGCTCATTGCAGAGGAGCCCAATGTGGGGCTCGATCCCATAACGCCGGGATCACGCCCTGAGCCGAAGGCAGACGCTTAACCGCTGTGCCACCCAGGCGCCCCTGAATTCATCAGCTCTCACAGTTTTTGGTGGAGTCTTTAGGGCTTTCTATAAAGAATGTCATGTCATCTACAAACAGTGACAGTTTTACTTCTTCTTTTCCAATTTGGATGACTTTTCTTGCTTAATTGTTCTGGCTAGGACTTCTAATACTATGCTGAATAAAAGTGGCAAGAGTGGGCATCTTTGTCTTGATCTTAGAGGGAGAGCTTTCAGTATTTAACTGTTGAGCGTGTTAGCTGTGGATTTGTCATATATGGCCTTTATTATGTTAAGGTGTATTTCCCTTATACCTGCTTTCTTAAGATTTTCTATTGCAAGTGAATGTTGAATTTTGTCAGATTTTATATATGTGCTTGTACACAAATATGTAAAAACACACTATATATCTAAGTAGTTCCTAGATCATTCTTTAATAGTAGTAGTTTAATGGGATATTGTCTAAGCACTTTAATATTTTCCATAGCTAAGTCCTCCTCGAAGTTTGAGTTATTTTTTAAATTGCCTTAAAACATTTTTTTGTATATAATAGGATTTTGTAGAATAAAGATATATTGGCATGAATATAAATAAAAAGGTTGTCTTTTAATAGGACAGCTTGAAGAAGGGCATTGTCGATGGAAATATTGTTCCGAAAGGTTATGATTTTGGTAAGTACGCTTTATAAAATAAGTGCAATTAAAGTAATCAGTATAATTTTTAAATGAACATTGATAATGTCACTGTGATGCTTCATCTTAATTTTGTCATATAATTTAAGGTATTTATATCACCAAAAAAACCAGTTATCTGTTCTATGCCATTCACTGTTGGGGAGCTTTTTGCTATATTTTGAAACTATAGGAAAGAAAAATGTCCAGCAAGAGAGGATGTAATAAATGTGGTAAATCTCTAAGGATTATTTAGTAATGATTTATGATCTTTTACAGACATTTTTCATGGCAAATACAACTTAATAAGGCTATAGCTGCTGTGGTCTGTAGTGTGATCTTAGTACTTTAAAAATGTATATTTAAAATTTTTCTTCTTCATACTTTTTTCTGTTTCCGAATTTTCCAAAATGAACATGTAGTACTTTTATAATTAGAAGTGAGTAACTAAAATTTCAAATTGAAAGGAGTACTATTTTTTCTACCCTATAGGCAGCCAATAAATACTGATTGATGGATTGATAATATATTTATTGGATTTGTCTGACATCATCAGTGATTCTTCTCTGTATTCTTCCACCTTCATGATTATTAATTTCCTGATGTGGCTCATATTTTTTTAAAGATTTATTTATTATTTATTTATTTATTTATTTAAAGATTTTATTTATTTATTCGACAGAGATAGAGACAGCCAGTGAGAGAGGGAACACAGGTGGAGTGGGAGAGGAAGAAGCAGGCCCACAGCAGAAGAGCCTGATGTGGGGCTCGATCCCATAACGCCGGGATCACGCCCCAAGCCGAAGGCAGACGCTTAACCGCTGTGCCACCCAGGCGCCCCTAAGATTTATTTTTTAGAGAGGGCTCAGATGTGCACGAGGTGGGGTGGAGCGATGGGCACGGGAGAGACGGGGGGGGGGGGGNGAGAGAATATCTGGAGCAGACTCCCCACTGAGCTTGGAGCCCCAGGCTGCTGAGCGTGGAGCTCAAAGCGGGCTTGATCTCACCACCTGAGATCATGACCTGAGCTGAAACCAGGAGTTGGGTGCTCACCCAGGTGAGCCACCCAGGCACCCTTGAAGTTACTCTTAACTGTTTTCATTCTTGAAACCAATTCAAAGCCAGGAAGTGGATATTTTATTTTCTAGATTTTTTTTCCTCAAAGCAAACAGTAAGAACAGATGAGATTGCTTGTTGTGTGTGTTGATGATTCTCCTGTCTATCACTTTAGGTTTGACTGATTTCTCCTTTGCCTTACTCTCATTTCCTGCTCCATTAGTGAGGGTCTGGTGAGAGAGAAACTATACAGTAATTTGAGCAGGGGAAGTTTAATAAAAACAATTACTGTCACAGGATTGGAGTAACAAGGGATGGCTAATAAAAAGTAGAGAGAACTCTAAAGAATATAGGAATAATAGAAGGAACTGCCCCTACCCTAGGACTAAATGGAGTGCCCAAAGAACAGCGTCTGCCTGTCTCAACACTGAGATCTAGACCTTGTTGGAAAGGACATGACCAAGGCTTGCTGACTGCCAGGAAAGGTCTCTGTGGTGCCGTGCCACTAAACTTGTTGGAAATTTGCCTTTAGGAACTATAGCATTTCTTTTGGAGAAATTGTCTCATAGGCGTTTCACTGCAAAATTGCCGTAGGGTGCTGGGAGAACTTGCTAGCTGCTGTGTTCCTCAGCAGGCCGGTGCTGAAGTCTGTCATGCTGGACGAACTGCCTTCTGTAGGAGCCGCTTGGTAGTGTCTGGGCGGCGGAAAAGCCCTAGTACTGCAGGAGTCTGTGGAATGAGCCCATTAGAACCGGGAAGCATAACTCCACCTGCAGTAACTCTCCAGTGTCTAGCGTTATGCTATTCGGTAAAGAAAAAAATAGTTAAAGGGCCCAAATCTAGTTTTTAGATTAAGCAGTGAAGGATGAATTTGGAATTCACAAATTGACAACTGGTACATCTACCTGCTGGAGAGGGAAGGAGGACTGTAGGCTTTTTTTTTTCTTTTTGGTAAGATTTTCTCTGTCAGAGAGCGAGAGAGCACAAGCAGGGGGAGCGGCAGAGGGAGAGGGAGAAGCAGGAGAAGCAGGCTCCTCGCTGAGCAGGAAGCCCATCTGGAACTTGATCCCAGGATCGGCATCATGACCTGAGCCAAAGGCAGACACAACTGACTGAGCCACCTGGGTGTCCCAGACTAAAGGCTTTTTTTCTTTGTTCTTTATTTAATGGGAGAAGCAACAGTTTATTTATGGGCTGAGATCAGAATAATCTGTAGAATATGGAAAACAAATGAAGCAAGAGAGAGAAGGGATAATTTTTTTATGGGACAAGGGTGAAAAGGGATAGGATCTCATGCACAAGTGGAGTGCTTTGCCACACAGGAACATGATTCGTTCATTTATAAGACAGATTTCAGGCATAAGAGAGAAGTCCTTAGACAGTAAAGATGGTGATAGGAGTTTATGGAATTTTTCTTATGAGCTCTTATTTTTTAATACCTGAGATGTTGGGGTTTTGGAGGGAAGAGAGACTATGAAATAGTCATATAAGTAAACAGGAGAGTGAACTGACTAGAGTGGTGTTCTCAAAGTATGGTTCAGACGAGCAGCATCAGTATTACTTGGAAACTTGTTAGAAATAGAAATCCTAGGGCCCGTTCCAGACATACTGAATCAGAACTTCTGAGAGTGAGCCTTGGCAGTCATTTTAATAAGCTTTCCTGGTGATTTTGGTGATTTGATGACTTTGATTAATGCCAAATTTTGAGAGCCACTGGGGCTAGAGTAGGGGCAAATTTATTTTCTTTCTTTCTTTCTTTCTTTCTTTCTTTCTTTCTTTCTTTCTTTCTTTCTTCTTTCCCTTTTTTTTGGGTAAAATGTCATGTAGTAAATAATTTTGTTTTGATGTATATATATATATGCCTCTGTCACACATTTTCCTTTGTTTCTTTTAAACAACCATATAAAGGTGTAAAAATCATTCTTAGTTCATTGGTTGTACAAAAACACACTGTGGTATGCATTTGGCCTAGCCTGGACTATATGTTGTATGACTGCTCAGCAACATTGAGGACTTCGGTCTCACTTTAATGTCATAAATCCCAAATCTGTGTGATTGTGTTTTTGTTTCCTAACCAAATTCAATTTCTCAGGTAAGTTATCTTACCTAGAATAAGTTACTCTACTTACCTAGAGTAAATGGAGAGGGCTTTTATCCAGAATTAGAGTTTTGCCTGGTAAGTACTGACAAGATGAGAAGACAGAGGAGTGAAGAGTGAATGCAGGGGAATGATTAAAGTAACTGATCATAGAACTTTAATAGGGTAGAGAGGGACCTGAGGACATGAAGCAGAGGTGAGAGAGAAAAGATAAAAGGATCAATGAGTGGTAGGTCCCATGGGACCTGAAGGTTCGGTATTGGAGTCCTGGAGAAATAGGTGGTGTGGTAGGAGAGTTGGATGCTTGAGACCGAGTTTATGGCGAGGTTTAGCATATAGATATGATAAGATCTAGTGGATGAAGTAAGGGTGGAGAAGTCGAAGGTTCTGAGAGGCTCTGGTTTTGGAAAGATTATTTGTATGTTGAAATCCCTCGGAAATTAGAGTTGTCAGGAGCTAAAATCGTGAGAGACATAGGAGAGGTTGTAACCTAGGGATGGATGGAGATTGCAACCAGGGAGGGTATAGGGGATTGTGTAGTCTTGTATGTAACATAAGAGGGCTGGGGGAGAGGAATAATTTTATTTTTCAGATAGGTATTATTGCTGTGTACATACTTTTTAAACTTTCTTTTTTTTAAAAGATGTATTTATTTAGAGAGAGTGAGAGAGGGTGCAGGGGGGAGGGGCAGAGGGAGAGAGAAACTCAAGCAAACTCCACACAAAGCCCATTGTGGGGCTCCATCTCACGACCCTGAGATCATGACCTGAGCCGAAACCAGTAGTTGGACCCTTAACTGACTGTGCCACCTAAGCGCCCCTGAACTTTCTTTTGCTATTTCCTTCCACTTACGTATATATAAATTTTTCTCATTTTTCACTGTATGGTACTTTGCTGTATAGCTGGATCCTGATGAGTTTAAACAGTCTCCATTTGTTGAATATCTTCTTGTTCTATTCAAGTTCACAGCATATTTAAATGCTCGGTGTGTAAAAAAAAAAAAAATTAAGTGCTATGCCTCGGGAATGATTAAAACGAGAAACATACTGTGTTTTTTATATAGATTAGCTTATAATTTAATAGTTGATCTTGGTATAGATTCTGCTATTTCTGGTCTCCCTCTGGAAGAATATTCTTACTCTTTTGGCACTAAATGTAAAGGCTTGAGTTTAATCTATTTTAGATTATGGGTTGAGCCAAGAAGGTTATCCTGGGTTAACTCACTCATCTTCTCATCTCTCCTTTTATATGTTAAAATGGGGCAAATGGATACACAGAAACTGATCAGAAATTCAGAAATTATAATTCTATTATGGAAGTCAGTGGTCAAATATAATCTTTTCTCCTTTAGCATTCATTATTAATGTTAATTCCTTTAAACTGTATTTCTGTTAAGATTATCTTATTACACTATTTTTGCCTTTGAGATTGTTCCTGCTTTTACAAATTATGTTGGTGTTTGAGGGGGAGTTCACTTAGTCTTCATTTACTTAAAATATAAATTATAGGTAGGAAAAAGATAAAAGAATTTCCTTCATTAATTAAATGACAGTTCATCTGACCAGATTGTAGCAGTGTGGAAATCTGGGAAAGTAGAGTATAAGAAATGAAAATCAGTATTTTCCACTTCAACCCCTTTGTACTTTGGGACTCTTGAAATATAACTGAGTTTAACTTTTTAAAATTTATATTATTTTTCAGTGTTTCGCCCCATATCTGCTAATGCCAAACTTCAGATGAATCGGCGATCAGATTTTGACTTTTCTGCCCCCAAGATAAACCTGGATGTTGAGTTACATGACATAGCAATTGAATTTAATAAGCCACAGGTGACTTTTTTTAACGAAATTTTAAATTGTCAGTTATAATTTGATAAAAGGAGAACTAAGATTTTGTATGTATTTCAAACACAATGTTACATGGTAACATTTCCTTTAAAAAGTCAATAATTTAACTTTTTTAAATAATTGAACAAAAAATTGGAAACATTTAAGAGCCTTAATTTTTTCATTCTTCAGTATTTCAGTGTTATGGAGCTTCTTGAATCAGTTGATATGATGACGCAAAATCTGCCCTATAGGAAATTCAAACCTGATGTACCTCTTCACTATCATGC
Source organism: Ailuropoda melanoleuca (assembly GCF_002007445.2). Taxonomy (NCBI): domain Eukaryota; kingdom Metazoa; phylum Chordata; class Mammalia; order Carnivora; family Ursidae; genus Ailuropoda; species Ailuropoda melanoleuca. The sequence continues at coordinate 31,273,733 of NC_048234.1, forward strand.
CAGAGACTGGTAAAATGACTTAACGTTTTTTTAAAATTGAGATATAATTTGGCATATTTGTTTCAGGTTTATAGCATAGTGATTTGATATTTGTATATGTTGTAAACTGATCACAGTGAGTCTGGTTAACATCCATCACCATGTATAAGGACAGATTTTTTTCTTTAGAACTTTTAAGATAGCAACTTTCAAATACGCACGCAGTATAGTATTATTGTGAACATGCTGTACATTATATCCTCATTACTTACTTATTTTATAACTAGAAGTTTGAACCTTTTAATCCCCTTCACCCATTTCACCTACTGCCTGTTTCTCACCTCTGTCAACCCCCAGTCTGTTTTCTGTATCTGTGAGCTCAGTTTTTTGGCTTTTAAGATACCATATGTAAGTGACATCATATGATGTTTTTCTTTCTTGGTCTAATTTCACTTAGTATAATGTCCTCCAGGCCTATCCATGTTGTCACAAATAGTAAGATTCATTCCTTTTTATGACTGAATAATATTCCATTGTATATCTATATACCGTATTTTCTTTATCCATTCATTCACTGATGGACATGTAGGTGATTTTTGTATCTTGACTATTGTATTTAAATAATGCTGCATTTAATATTAGAGAACATGTATCTTTTTGTGCTAGTGTTTCCATTTTCTTCAGATAAATACCCAGAAGTAGAATTGCTTGATCTAATTTTCTTTAAGATTTATAAAATACAATTTAAAAGTGAATTTATTGAATTTAAGAATAATTTTTTAAGATACTCTTTAAGGGCAGATACTAATTGTCATTTGATTTATGGCTTTTGCTTATTAATAAAATTGATTTAAGGGATTTTTTTAAAACAAAATTTAAAAATGGAGGTACTAAAATACCATTAATTAACTGTATTTTGGGGTTATTTAAGAACTATATCCTAGTTTGTGTCTGGTAATATCTTTTTAAAAAAAATTAAAGCTTTTGTATTAGATATTTTAAACCTATATGATTAAAGTTGAAAATCACGATATGTATAGCCCCTTTTTAAAATTCAGAAGTCTTGTTATTCTGTTTATTAAGCTCTTGTGGTTTTCTAGAAGTTGCAGTTACTCTTATAGTTGACTTTTAATTACTGTTCAGGTGACTAAAGTGCTATTGCCAAGTGGTACTTCAATAGTCTTTCTGTAGAGCTATATTTTTTGTAACAAAATTCAGTGATTTTGTTTGTTTTCACTCAGGAAACAGATAAGATTAATAATTAATGTAGTCTTAACACAAACAGGGCTGGGGAGGATCCAGTGCTCAGATAGTATGCCTTTTTCACAGTCTCTGTACTATAGTTTTATATAGTCTGTAGTGTGTATGTTGTTTTGGTATAGGAGCAGTTTTATAGTTTGTACTGTTGGTTTGAAGGTGTTAAGTGTAGCGTTTTGTGTTTGTTTTTTAACTAGGTGGGCTTATGCTATACATGGTATTCTTGAAGTAAATGTCTGCCCCCGGTTACGGATGTGGTCATGGAAGCATATTAGAGAACATAGGCAAAAAATGAAGCAGTATAAAGAACTGTATAAAAAAAAGATAACAACTAAGAAGCCAACTGGTGAAATTCTCATCTCTTTGGAGGTTAGCATATTTAGAAATTGTTGAATATTTTGTACTACATAATTCCTCATAATTTGTTCTAATTTTGACTGACCATTCGCTTTCACTTAGACTTTTTTGTACTCCTTTTCTTCACTTCAGTTGGGCGATATGAGCTCTGGTGATACTCTCCTGTGAGCTGTTAGAGTTTGAGATTTTTCTCAATCTGAACAGATTTGGGTTCATGCAGATAGTAACTTGAAGCCTTACATTATGACTTTTTTTTTTTTCTTAAAGATTTTATTTATTTATTCGACAGAGATAGAGACAGCCAGCGAGAGAGGGAACACAAGCAGGGGGAGTGGGAGAGGAAGAAGCAGGCTCACAGCAGAGGAGCGATGTGGGGCTCGATCCCGGAACGCCAGGATCACGCCCTGAGCTGAAGGCAGACGCTTAACCGCTGTGCCACCTAGGCGCCCCTCATTATGACTTTTTTTAACCTCAAAGCCTAAAAAGCATTTGCTATATTAATTCCAGTCTTCTCTGTGTCAGTTTCAGAACCTTATACTACCTGTCACCACTCCATTTCCCCTGTTACCATCTAACGGCATTAATTAAATAAATTTCCTGTCTTTTATACATACTATGCTTATACTTGTATCCAAGTCCATCTGCCTTTCCTCATTTCTGTTTGTTCTAGTTTTACTCATTCCTCAAGCTGTACTTAAGTCCCATCTCTTGAATGAACTTTCCTGAATTTTCTGCCTGTATAGAGTCCCTTTTCTCTTCATGCTTGTGGCATTCCTAATCTTTACCAGCAACTTTATATATCATTATCTGTCTTGAGAATTCCCTAAATACTAGTCTTATCTGTTAGCATTATGATATATTCTAGAAGGGGTTGTTTTATGGATAGATGGATGTGTTTAGTTTAGGGATACTGAGGGGAGATAGCCTCTTGAAATTCATGTAACCATTGTGAATCTAGGCCAGTTTCCAATTAGGAGCTCCCTAAAGATTGAGCTTTATTTTCATGTTTGAGGTAGAAGACTTCTTGCAGACCTAGGCTATTAAGAATGCTTGGATTTAGAGTCCTTTGGGGTGGTTACAGATTTCCTTATTTTTTTTTTTTTTTTAACTTAACCTGAATCTTCCAAGTCTACTGGATAGTAGAACTCCGAGTAAGTTGTTTTCTAGATAACGGGTCATGGTTGCTTCTTTTCGGGGGAAAAAGATTTTAGCATGAAACTCTTAAAAGTAGTCATGGAAAGAATGTATTAATATGATGAAACATTTAGTTTATCTCAGTTTATTTTGGTAGCCATAAAAGCTTTGGAAAGTGTAGAATTTCAAAACAAGTTTTAAGTGTATCTAGATCTACTTGGAATATAAAGATGACACACCAACTGTGCATATAATATGAAGGATTTAGAATTGTATTTTTAGTTGAAAGTGACACTAATATATTTACCCTTTGGTGTAGTTAAAACCCAAATAAAAGTCATTTTAAACGTTGCCTATATGGTATCTTTTAGTATGTGTCTATAAATCTTAATATGACACCTATATGCATGATATGTATGATTTCTTTAAGAGAGGTACTCCATCATTACCGATTTCCAAGCTGACGTATATACAAACACTGCTTCTCAGAATTTAACAGAAGTATTATGTTGATGTATGATCTGTTTTTTGCTTCCTGTTTTATCTTTCCTTATTACAGCAGTTTGTTAGATTATATACTGAAATTCTGTAATTTTTATAATCTTTCTATAGATTATATAAAGTTACTCATTGAAACACACTTTTGTTTATATTTTAAGGAGTTGGAAAAGACCTTGGATGTATTTAATATAACTATATCAAGACAACAGGCAGAAGTTGAGGTAATTCCAGATTATCTTTTAATTGGTAGACAATAAATCTAGATTCCATGTAGATTTGACAGATGCAGTGATACTATTAGTGTTGGGCTCTAATATATGTTCCCTAAATGGGGTTCAAATTTGCTTCTTTGTGGTATAAGAAAAATTGATGTGATGTTTTGCCCCATACATTTGAATTAGGTCCTATGGAGGAATAATTCTTGCTAAATAATTGGGCTAAATAAAAATTCTTGCTAAATATGAAACGCTGAGTTCATGTGAAGGTGAAAATCCAATCTTTGGCGGGGGAAAGGGGCCGTGTTGTGATTACTGTGACTTGTAAGACAGTAGGGCTATCTACCTGGAAATCCTAAGTTCTTATATTTGGCTTATGTGTTGCATTACTGTGTTTTGTTGTCAGTTTGTATATTGTTTACATTTTTTCACTGGAGTAAATTTTGTAAATGTCATTTTTCTCTTTCTTTAGACTGCTAAATAAAGGATAATTTGTCATTTATTTGAAAATTTATTCATTTTAGGTAAAGAAAGCTGGATATAGGATTTTCAGAGAAGGAGCAAAAGATTCAGAGGAAAATAAAGGGTGGTTTAGCTGGCTGTGGACTTGGTCAGAACCAAGAAGTAAGGAACAACCAGATGTTAAGCCTGGAAGTAGGTCCATTTCATTTTACAGTAGTACAGTTAATCATTAGGTTAATTTAGTGCAGCTAATCATCAGTTGTAAAAATTAAGTTTTGCAGAAAATTTTCTAATTAAAATAAGCATATAAATATCATACATAATTTATCCTTATCAATAAAATTACTATTAAAACATTGTTCATGTATACGTTAAATAAAAAATGTTTTATCTTAATGTTTACAAAAGAGCTTTATAAAAGCTCAGGATTTAATAAATGTGTGAATTTCCAAGGGTATAAGCCATTGTAAATTTTTGTTGAAATCTTTTCTTGGAAAGGTTTTGTTTCCTTACCAAATGTTTAAGATCATAGCTTTGGAGACTTACAGGCTTAAGTGTATATCCTGGATCTATCACTAACTAGCAGTGTAGCCCAGGCAAATTATTTAAATTCTCAAAACCTCAATTTTATCTTCTGTAAAATGGGAAATTATGATATTGTTACTTACTTTGTATGCTAAGTATGTTGCTTAGCACAATACCACTAGGTGCCTACTACAGTTAGTCATTTTGTGAGCTTGCTTAATCCAAATATTTAGAAATTTCTGTTGCTAACTTTATATATTTAGCAATTTATATTTTTGGAGATTAATCCTTCTAAAATAGCCAGTGCCATTCTAACATTCAGTGATTATAATTTTTTTAAGTAAAAATTTTTTTTGTAATTTCTTGAAAGTATAAAAAGAGTTAAATTGCCAATTTGTTAAAAGCAGCTAAATTGTGGGTTAGTTTTATCTTACCAGTTAAGAATGCAAAACACTTCTTTATGATTATAGTTCTTGAAGAAATGTTGACAACTGAAGAAAAAACTTTACTGTATGAAGCAATTGGCTATAGTGAAACAGCAGTTGATCCAACCTTGCCAAAAACAGTAAGATGTTTTCTTACCTTATACCTTAGAGTTTAACAGTAGATATGCCTATTTTTAATCCTTTCAAAAATGTTATTCTGTGATCTTTGCCTAGTCGGTACATATTATATTTATTTTAATTTTCAAGGTATGGATAAAAATTGTCCCTACTTTTTAGTGTTTATATGGTGATTCTTTAATATATAAAAGGTTGTTTTTAAAGTATTTTTTGGTTATTGGAAAGAATAAACGCTAAAGAATATTTGTTGTCTTTATATACATATATATAAATATATATACACATGTATAAATAAATATATATAAATTTCTTTTTATTTCTCTCAATATATTCTAGTTTGAAGCCATGAAGTTCTTTGTTCACTTGAAAAGTATGTCTATTGTTCTAAGAGAAAAACAAGAAACACCTGAGCTGTTAGATATTGTAGTAGAAGAATTTAGCACTTTGATTGTGCAAAGACCAGGAGCACAAGCCATTAAGTAAGTATTTTTCTTTTGCCTGTAAGTAAACATTTCACTGTGAGATTGGAAGTTAGATGACAGTCTTACAGTATTTTGTAAGGGTACTATGGTTTAACGTATCCATATGTATTTTTAGGAACTTAGATTGTGGAATTATTAAAAAGAATACAGCTTCAATAGAAATCTCTATGCTACAGAAATGAAGAAGGACACTGAAGAATAAAACAAAAATGTCAGCAGTCACACTATATAAAAAGAAACTGCATCAACAGTTTGGTTTTTAACTGGGATATCTTTTACTTTTGTTTTTAAAAAGTTTTATTGAGATATAATTTACTGTGCAATTCATCCATTTAAAGTGTGCATACAACTCATTTGTTTATCACACTTTTGGTGTCATATACCAAATTCACATTGGCATATTTTCAGAGTTGTGCAACAATACCATTATCTTAATTCTAGGACATGTTGACACCCTAAAAAAAGAAATCCTACACCTTTTAGCAGTCACTCCCTATTCTCCCCTCTTCCCAGTGTATGGCAACAACTAATTTCTTTTTTTTTTTTTTTTAAAGATTTTATTTATTTATTCGACAGAGATAGAGATAGAGACAGCCAGCGAGAGAGGGAACACAAGCAGGGGGAGTGGGAGAGGAAGAAGCAGGCTCATAGCTGAAGAGCCTGATGTGGGGCTCGATCCCGTAACGCCGGGATCACGCCCTGAGCCGAAGGCAGACGCTTAACCGCTGTGCCACCCAGGCTCCCCGGCAACAACTAATTTCTATTTTTAAGAATTCTGTTGAGGGCATTTCATATGAATGGAATCATACAATATATGGCCTTTTCTGTACAGCTTCTTTCATTCAGCATATTTTGAAGTTTCGCTTATAGTACAGCGTGAATTAGTGTTTTATTTTTTTTCTATTGCACAGTAATATTCCATTATATGGATATACCACATTTAGTTTGCCCATTCATCAGATGATGGATATTTAGTTTGTTTCTATTTTTAGGCTATTATGAATAATGTTGCTCTGGATATTTACAGACAGTATTTTTTTAGTATTTCATCTATTTTATTGATACAGTCATCATGTTAGAGCTTACTAACAGATTCATAATAGATTGCAGCTATGGCCTATGCTCCATAACCAACTGTCCTTCCTTGAGATGATGAAACAGTAAATCAATGAGAACAGCTAAGAAATTTTTGAAAAAATATTATTATTATTATTATTATTATTATTTTTTTAAAGATTTTATTTATTTATTTGACAGAGATAGAGACAGCCAGTGAGAGAGGGAACACAAGCAGGGGGAGTGGGAGAGGAAGAAGCAGGCTCATAGCAGAGGAGCCTGATGTGGGGCTCGATCCCATAACGCCGGGATCACACCCTGAGCCGAAGGCAGACGCTTAACCGCTGTGCCACCCAGGCGCCCCGAAAAAATATTATTAAAAGACATGAACTTTCAGATATTAAAAAGTATTATGAACACTGATAATTCACTCTTCTTATAAAAATAGACGTGTCAAAAGACCATATAGGAATTTTAGAAAAATTTAAATATTAGTAAGATTTTAAATATGATAAAATTAGTATTTTAAATTGATAAAGGATAAATTTTTGATATGCATTTATATAATCTTGGTATGTGGAAAAAATGTCTGAAATAAAACATCAAAAGAGAAACTATAAGAGAAAAATACGATAATTTAGAACTTGGTTATGTGAGAAAAACCCACTTACGTAAAATACTTTTGAAATACAATTAATAGCGGAAAAATAGTCACAAAGCATAAAAAACAATGTAGTAATGCTTTTAATATAAAAGGCATGAATCGGGATGGGGCACTCATATTTACTACTGATGAGGGTACAAAATGATTCTACCTTTCCGAAGGAAAAATTTTGCTTTGTATAGTATCAGTCTCTTGGTCTCTCTCTCTCACCACACACACAATATTTTGTATGGACAATAAGGCTTAAATTTTCCTGGGTATGTACTTAGGAGCTGAATTGTTTCCTCATGCGGTAAATCTGTATTTAACTTTTTTTTTTTTTTTTTTTTTTTTTAAATTTTTTTTTTTTTTTTTTTTTTTTTTTTTTTTTTTTTAAAGATTTTATTTATTTATTCGACAGAGATAGAGACAGCCAGCGAGAGAGGGAACACAAGCAGGGGGAGTGGGAGAGGAAGAAGCAGGCTCATAGCAGAGGAGCCTGATGTGGGGCTCGATCCCATAACACCGGGATCACGCCCTGAGCCGAAGGCAGACGCTTAACCGCTGTGCCACCCAGGCGCCCCTGTATTTAACTTTTTGAGGAATTGCCAGATGGTTTTCCAAAGCAGCTGCACCATTTTATATTCACAGCACCAGTGTATGAGGTTTCTTAGTAGTCTATATCCTTGCCAGTTCCTACCTGTCCTTTTGAATTACAGCCATCCTAATGGGTGTGAATTGGTCTTTTATTGTTGTCTAATTTGCATTTCTCTGATACCTAACAGTATTGAGCATCTTTTCTTGTGCTTATTGGTTGCTTCTGTATATTCTTTAGAGAAAGGTGTATTAACTTATTTTGCCCATTTTTATTTACTTATTTTTTAAATTATTTATTTGACAGAGACAGCTAGAGAGGGAACACAAGCAGGGGCAGAGGGAGAGGGAGAAGCAGGCTTCCCGCGCAGCAGGAAGCTGGATGCTGGGCTTAATCCCAGGACCCTGGGGATCCTGACCTGAGCCAAAGGCAGACGCTTAATGACTGAGCCACCCAGGCGCCCCTATTTTGCCCATTTTTAAATTGAGTTATCTTTCCATTCAGTTTTAAGAGTTATTAAGAGTTCTATACATATTATTGATGAGAATCTTTTATCTCATAAGAAATTTATAATTATTTTCTCTCATTCATTGTTTATTTTCAGTTTTTTGGTGGTATTCTTTGCCAAATGGTTTTGGTTTTGATGAAGTCCAGTTTATTTTTTATTTTGTTACAATGAAAACTCAAGAAGTCTTTGCCTAACTCAAGGACATAAAGATAAATTCCTCTATGTTCTTTTGAGAATTTTTCATTTTTATCTCCTAAATTAGGTTTATGACCCATTTTGAGTTAACATTTATAAATGGTGTGAGTTTGGGGTCCAACCTCATTCTTTTGCATGAGGTTATTCATTTGTGTAAGCAACATTTGTTGCAAAACCTTATATCCCCATTCAGTGATCTTGATACCCTCATCAAAAGAGTTTACCATAAATATGAGAATTTATTTCTTGACTTTCTTCTATTCCTATTGATCTCTACAACCTTCTTCCAGTAGTACCCTTTGTTCATTATTATTATAGCTTTGTAGTAAAATTTGAAATCAGAAAGTTTATTTTCCAGTTTTTGTTTTCTTTTTCAAGATGGTTTTAGCTCTCCTGATATTCTTTTTTTTTTTTTTTTTTTTTTTTAAGATTTTTATATTTATTTGACAGAGAGACAGCCAGTGAGAGAGGGAACACAAGCAGGGGGAGTGGGAGAGGAAGAAGCAGGCTCTCCGTGGAGCAGGGAGCCCGATGTGGGGCTTAATCCCAGGACCCTGGGATCATGCCCTCAGCTGAAGGTAGACGGTTAATGACTGAGCCACCCAGGAGCCCCTCTTCTGATATTCTTGAAATTCTTTGTATCTTTTAGGGTCATCTTATCCATTTTTGCTAAAATTTCAGCTTAGATTTGATAAGGATTTTGTTGAATCTGTAGATCAATTTTGGGTACTGACATTTAAATGGTATTGTCTTAAAACACATGAATATTGGATGCCTTTCCACTTATTTAGATTTCATTAATTACAATGTTTTATACTCAGAGTACACGTTTTGTACCTTTTTTGTTAAATATATTCTCATTTATTTTATTTCATTATTTTATTTACGTTTTTGGTGCTGTATGGGAGGAAAGAGTTTTCCTCAACCCTTTTTGAGAGCCTGGCCGCATTTGAAAATTTATTCTGACAAAGATTAATAAGGGAGAAACATACGGATTTATTTATTAAAAGTTTAATAAAAGAACCTTCATAATGAAATGAAGATCCAAAGAACCAGTTAGACGAGACTGTATTAGGTTTGATGAAAAGTGGACAGTTGTAGAGGAATATGATAGGTCAAGGAGTGTAAGGTAAGTATGGTAGACTGGGGGAAACTTAGCAAGCCCTGTTTATTAGGACTCTCCTCAGTTTACCTTTGTCTTTAGCGGTAAGGATGCTTCTTTCCTCTAGTTGTAGTGAGGGCACCTATTATGTGAGGGTTTTATGATGTGTTGGGGGGGGAAGGGTAGGGGAGTATCAGAGTGACCTTCCTACTTCTGCTGTTTTCTGAAATTCCTTCAGCTTAAAATACTCACTGTGTCAAGGTGTTATATTTTGGGGGTAAGGTGTCCTGAACCCCATTGGTGCTATTACAAGTGGCATCATGTTCTTATTTTCATTTTTGGATTGTTTATTGCAAGTGTGTGGAAATTGTTTTTTGTGTATTGATCTGTTACCCTGCAGCCTTGATAAACTTGTTAATTAGTTCCAATAGTTTTTATTGAATTCCTTAGGATTTTCTGCATACATGAGCATTGTATCTGCAAGTAGAGATAGTTTTACGTCTATATTTCCAGCGTGAACACCGTTTTTTTCATTTCTTAATTGCCCTTGTATGAACCTTCAGTACCATGTTGAATGGAAGTGGTCAGAAAGGGCATCTTTTTCTAGTTCTTTACCTTAAGGAGAAGTGCTCAGTTCCTTACATGATGTTAAGTGTGGGTTTTTCATGGGTGCCTTTTATCAGTTTTGAGAAATCCCCTTCTCTTCCTAGTTTGAGTTTTGTTTTTGTTTTTTTGGGGGGATTATTTATTTTGCATGAAAGTTTGTTAGATTTTTGTCAAATGCATTTTCTATGTCCTTTGAGATGATTGTGTAGTTTTTGTCCTTTTGGGCGGGTTGTTTGTTTATTTTGCATGAAAGTTTGTTAGATTTTTGTCAAATGCATTTTCTGTGTCCCTTGAGATGATTGTGTAGTTTTTGTCCTTTTATTTATAGTGTATTATCTTAGTTGATTTTCAGATGATAAGATAATGGTGTATTCTTTTGGTCGTATGTATAATGTTTTTTACGTACAGCTGGATTTGGTTTGTTGGTGAAGATTTTTACGTCTGTGTTCATAAGAGAATACTGGTCTGAATACTGGTCTGTAGAGTTTTTTTTGTGATGGCTTTGTCTTTTTTTTGTATTAGGATAATACTGTCCTTATAAAATGAGATGGGAAGTGTTCCCTCCTCTTTGGAATAGTTTGTAAAGAATTGGTATTGATTCTTCATTAAATGTTTGGTGGTAGAATTCACCAGTAATATCACTGGGGCCTGAGCTTTTCTTTGTGGGAGGTTTTTAAATTATTAACTTATTCTGTATGTGTCCTTAGGTTATTTAGTTTTTTGTTTTGTTTTGTTTTGTTTTGTTTTTCAGTCAGTTTCAGTAGTTCCTTTTTAGGAATTTGTCCATTTCATTTATGCTGTCTAATTTGTTGACACATAGTTGTTTACAGTATTACCATGTAATCTTTTTCTTTGAGGTTGGTAGTAATGTGGTTTTTTACTCCTCTTTTTTTTGAGTCTTTGCTCTTATTTCTTAGACTAGTTAAATTTTGTTGGTCTTTTTTTAAAAAAAAAAAGTTTTGGTACATTTTTTCTGTATTTTTTCCTTCTTTTTTATTTAGGTTAGAGGTAACCTTTATATTTTTTTTTATTTTTCTTGCTGTAGGCTTAGGTTACTTTGCTTTTTACAAGTATCTTTAACTGGTATGTTAGTGATTTGGGAATTTTTTTTTTTTTTTTGTAATGCATGCATTTACTAATTCATTAGTTTTATTTTAATGACTTTTCTTTATTGAAATAAAATTGACATAATAAAATTCATCATTCTAAAGAGTACAATTCAATGGTATTTAATATATTCATGATGTTGAATAATCACCACCCCTATCTAGTCAAAATATCATTACCACAAAGTGAAACCCCATACTCATTAAGAATTACTCCCCTGCTCTTGGCCCCTGGAAGACACAAGTCTGCTTTCTGTTTTTGGATATGTCATATAATGGAATCACATCATTACATGACCTTTGTGTCTGGTTTATTTCACTTAGCATAATGTTTTCAAGGCTTATCTGTGTTGTTGGGTATATCAGAATTTCATTCCTTTTTAAGACTGCACAGTATTCCATTGTATGTATTTACCACATTTTGTTCTGTTCATCTGTTCTATGAAAATTTGGGTTCTTTCCATCTTTTTGGCTATTGTGATAATACCACAGTGAACATTCATGAATGTGGATTTGAGTACAGATTTGTTTGCTGTGTACCTAGGAATGGAATTGCTGAGTCATAGCATAATTCTGTTTTTAACTTTTTGAGGAAGGGCCAGTGTGTTTTTCATAAGGCTGAACCATTTTACATTTCCATTAGCAGTGTACAAGGATTTCAGATTTTCCATATTCTTCCCAACACTTGTTTTCTTATATGTGCTTTTAAATTACAGCTATTCTTGTGGGTGTGAAATGTGGTTTTTCATTGTGTTTATTTGTATTTCCTTAATGTCGAATGATACTCAGTATCTTGTCATATGGATGTTGACCATCTGTACATCTTCACTGGGTCCATTTTTTTAATTGGGTTATCTTTTTTGTTAGTTATAAAAATGCTTTATATATGCCAAACTCTAGATATATGATAGTTACTTCCATTCTTTAGCTTGTCCTTGCATTTTCTTGATAATGTCCTTTGATGGACTGTTTTTAATTTTGATGAAGTATAATTTATCTGGGGTACTTTTCTGTCATTGGTTATGCTTTTGCTACAATATGTGAGAAGGTTTGCCTAACCCAAGATGATGGAAATCTAGTCCTATATTTTCTGAGTATTAAAGTTTTAACTCTTAACATTTAGGTTAATGGATCCACATTGAGTTAAGTTTTGTATATGGTATAGACAGTGAATATAATTTGATTCACTTATATGTGTCCTAAGACCATTTTAAGAGATCATTTTTCCCCATTGAATGATCTTTTTACCCTATTGAAAATCATTTGGCCATAATCTGTGGCTTTATTTCTGGACTTTAAATTCTGCTTCCTTCCATTCTGTAGACTCATTGTATCTATCCATGTGTCATTTGTACACTGCTTTGATTACTGTAGCTTTGTAGTAAATTTTGAAATTGGAAAGTGCAGGTCTTCCATCTTGTTTTACTTTTTCAAGAATATTTTGGATATTTGGAGTCCCTTGCAAATCCATATGAATTTGAGGATTTGGCCTTTCCATTTCTCACAAAAGCTGCTTTGAATTTGATAGGGATTACATTAAATTTATAGATTGCTTTCAGTAGTATTGCCATCATAACAATACTAGGTCTTCCAATCATTGAGTATAGATATCCTTCTATAGGATATCTATTTAGGTCTTTCTACGTTTCTTCCAGCCTTTTTTTGTTCACTGTTCAAGTCTTTTTTGGTTAGATATTTTCTTAAATGTTTATCTTTTGGATGTTAATATGATGGAATTGTGTCAGTTTTCTCTTCAGTTTATTCATTGTAGATGTATGGCAGCACAGTTGATTTTTACATGTTGATCTTGTGCCTTGCAACTTTTTTTTGGTGCCACTTGTTTTTTTTGTAGATCCTTTGGGATTTTCTATATACATGTGATCCTTGAACAATATGGGTTTGAACTGCATGGGTTCACTTATCTACGGGTTTTTTTTTTTTTTTAAAGTACTGCAAATGTATTTTCTTTCCCTTATGATTAAAAAAAATTCTCTATCTTTATTGTAAGAATACCGCATAAAACACATATCCCAAAGTATGTGTCATTGACTGTTAATGCTACTGGTAAGCCTTCTCATCCATGGTAGGCTATTAGGAATTTGAGGACACAAAGTTATATGTGGATTTTTGACTCTGCAGGCTGTCATTGCCCCTAACCCCTTTGTTGTTCAAGGGTTAACAGTATGTAGAGTGATGCCATCCATGAACAGAGGTTTTCATTTTTTCCTTTCTAATTAGGTACCTTTAATTTCTTTTTCCTGGCTAATTACTTTGGCTGGAACTTCTAGAACAATGTTGAAAGTGAGCATCCTTATCTTGTTCATGATTTTGGAGGGAAAGCTTTTGGTCTTTTACCAGTGAGTATGATTCTAGTCATAGGCTTTTTAAATAAATGCCCTTCTGCAGGTTGAGGAAGTACATTTGTATTCCCTAGTTTTTGAAAATTTTTTAAATGATTTTGGATTTTTAAAAATGCTTATTTTTTTTTTGCATTATTTGAGATTATCATGTGGCTTTGTCATTCTGTTTTTTTTTTTAAAGATTTTATTTATTTATTCGACAGAGATAGAGACAACCAGCAAGAGAGGGAGCACAAGCAGGGGGAGTGGGAGAGGAAGAAGCAGGCTCATAGCAGAGGAGCCTGATGTGGGGCTTGATCCCACAACGCTGGGACCACTCCCTGAGCCGAAGGCAAATGCCCAACCACTGTGCCACCCAGGCGCCCCTGTCATTCTATTAATAGATTGTTTTATTGTTTTTCTTATTTGCAACCACCCTCAAATAGATTCCTAGAATAAATCCTACCTGGTCATGATGTATAATCTTTTCAATAGGCCGTTAAATTTGGTTCGCTGGTATTTTTTTTTTAAAATAATTTATTTATTTATTTGAGACAGAGGGAGAGTGCATGTGCATGAGTTGAGTATGTGGGGGGCACAGAAGGAGAGGGAGAAGCAGACTCCTCACTGAGCAGGGAGCCCAACGCAGCGCTGGATTCTGAGACCCCAGGATCATGACCTGAGCTGAAGGCAGACGCTTAGCCAGCTGAGCCATCCAGGCACCCCTAATTTGCATTACTTTGATGACCTGTGATGTAGAGCATCTTTTCATCTGCTTATTTGCCATCTATAGGTCTTCTTTGGTGAGGTATCTGTTAGGTTTTGGCCCATTTTTTAACTATGTTTGTTTTCTTGTTGAATTTTAAGAGTTCTTTGTATGTTTTGTATAAGAGTCTTTTATCAGGTGTGTCTTTTGTAAATATTTTTTCACAGACTGTGACTTGTCTTTCATTCTCTTAACATCTACCATAATCTTTGCTGTTTTCTGTTTGTTGCTCTTGTTGTTTGTTCCTGTTTTTGTCTTTCTTGCCTTTCTGCCTTTTGTGTTTTGAGTGTATATATAATTTTTTTTTTTAAAGTAGGTTCCTCATCCAGTGTGGGGTCCAGCATGGGGCTCACAACCCAGAGATCAAGACCTGAGCTGATACCAAGAGTTGCACCCTTAATATGACTGAGACACCCAGGCACCCCAGTTTAATTGGTGTCTCATATGGTTTTGTTTTCTCTCCTTTGTTAGCATATCAGTTATAGGTTTTTTTTTTTTTTTTTTAATCAAGTCTCCTTTCAAATAACAGTATAGCATTTCATGAGTAGTGGAGTACTTGATAATAAAAAAATATCCTTAGTCCTTTTTATTATTGCTGCTATTCATTTCACTTATATATGAACATACATAAGCATAAAATACACATAAGACATACATGTTGTCATATATAACCAAACACTGCTATTATTTTGAACATATTAATTTGTTTGATTAATAAGTAAAATAAAAGTTTTCATTTTACCTTTACTTTTTTTTTTTTTTTCTTCAGGCTCTTCCTTTATGTAGATCTGAATTTCTACCTTACATTATTTCCTTCTCTTTAAATAACTTCTTTTAATATTTCTCAAAAGGCAGGTCTAGTTAAAATAATTTTCCCTTTTTTTTTTTTTTGTTTGTCTTAGAAAATCTTTCTTTTGTTTTAACTTGTGAAGGAAAATTTCATAGGGTACAGAATTCTGGATTGGTGATTTTTTTTCTCTTTAAAATTTTACACTCTTTTTGCTTCCATGGCTTCTGAGAAGGCAGATATAATCCTTATCCCTGCTCCTCTATATATAAGGTGGTTTTTTCCTTTGGTTTCTTTCAGGACTTTTTCTTTATATTTACATTTCATATTTCTTTATATTTTTTTGTGGTTTGAAAATATGCTAGGTATAGTTTTTTGATTGTTTCTTTTTGTTTACATTTATTCTGCTAGATGTGCTCTGACTTTTCTGGATCCATGGCTTAGTGTCTGACATTAATTTGGGGAAATTGTCAGCCATTCTTATTTAAAATCTTATGGCTTTTCTCTTTCTTCTGGTATTCCTGTGATGCATATGGTATATCTTTTGTAGTTGTTCCACAGCACTTGGTTATTCTTTTCTGTTATTTTAGTCTTTGTTCTCTGCTTTATGTAATTTTATGACTCTACTGATATATTCTACATTTCAGGGATTACTTCCTCAGCTATATCTATCTTCTAATAAGCCCATTAAAGACATTTTTTTTTAAAAGATTTTATTTATTTATTTGACAGAGAGAGACAGCCAGCGAGAGAGGGAACACAAGCAGGGGGAGTGGGAGAGAAAGAAGCAGGCTCCTAGCAGAGGAGCCTGATGTGGGGCTCGATTCCACAACGCTGGTATCACGCCCTGAGCCGAAGGCAGACGCTTAACGACTGAGCCACCCAGGCGCCCCCCATTAAAGACATTTTTGTTACAGTGTTTCTGATCTTTAATATTTATTTTTGGTTCGTTCTTAGGATTTCTGTCTCTCCGCTTACATTGTTCACCGTTTCTTGCATGTTGTACTTTGTCTGTTCTACTCCTTAGCATATTGATTGTTATTTTTAAATAGTTCTGTCACTTAAAGTTGTGTTGTTTGCCTTTTGGTGTGCTATGCTGTTTTTACTTGATAGCCAGACATGATGTACTACATGAAAAGAACTACTGTAAGTAAGCCTCTAGTGATTTGGTTGTAAGATGTGTGGAAAAAGGGAAGAGTTCTCTAGTGCTGTGATTAGCTCTCAGTCTTTTAATGATCCCATGCTTCTGGTGTGTGAACTTAAGAAGTTTCCCAGTACTCCCCCTCCCCCTGCCTTAGTGGGAGAGGATAGCTAGAGTTGCGGAAATTGACTATTTCCCTTCTTCCGTAAGGAATAGTAGACCTGACTGAAGTTGGGTATTTTCCTTCTCTAAGTATTTTGGCTCGATAATACTTCATTAGGTTAGGCTCTAGTTAACTAGTTCCTCCAAGGAGCATGCTTTTTTAAGAACGTAGTGCTATGGCATATTTTTAAATGGTTCCTTTTCCCCTTTCCTTGCCTGAAGCATGAAGGGTTTTTTCCTCCAGTATTTATTGTGGGAACCTGATCCAGTTCCTGAAGGTGTATCTCCAAATACTGTGGGGGCTCCCGTATGACTGGGTCCCCTAGAGTTGTTCACTTTGAATCTCAAGCAGTTCAAGAGAATGAAACAGTTCAGGTTTTTCAACTATGGCACTGGTGTACATGGTAGTTTTCTTTCGTGAGCCCCTGCTCTGGGAATCTGTGACTCTAGTCATAGCTTTTTAAAATTAATTTATTTAAAAAAAATTTAAAAAAGATGTTATTTATTTATTTGACAGAGAGCACAAGAAAGGGGAGGGGGCAGCAGTGGGAAAGGGAGAGGGAGAAGCAGGCTCCCCATTGGGCAGGGAGCCTGATGCGGGGCTTGATCCCAGGACCCTGGGATCATGACCTGAGCCGAGGGCAGACACTTAACCAACTGAGCCATCCGGGCACCCCAACTTTTTTTTCAAATTTAGAAATCAACATGTGAATACAGTTGTTTGTGAATTAATCTGTGTCAATTCAGATCAAAGTGTATATTTTCTTCAACATGAATGGAATAGGAAGAAATGCAGATTGAAATTGCATTTATTAATTTTTACTTTATTTTCGATTTGAAAAATACTGTAAAATGTAAAATAGGGTTGGTAGCTAATTTTTGTCCTATCTTTTTTTCATGTAGATTTGAAACCAAAATTGATTCATTTCATGTAACTGGCTTACCAGATAATTCAGCAAAACCCCGCCTCCTTTCTTCATTGGATGATGCTGCGTCACTCTTCCAAATTATATTTGAGATAAATCCATTAGATGAAACTGTTGCTCAAAGGTGTATCATAGAAGCTGAACCTTTAGAAATGATATATGATGCAGTAAGCGTTTTTTTAATCACTAAGTTTTAATATATTTCGGGTTGCTTTGAGTTTGTGCCTAATGTTAATTGTACTTATTTTAACAGAGAACAGTGAATAGTATAGTGGAATTCTTCAGACCTCCAAAAGAGGTAAATCTAGCACAGCTCACTTCAGCGACTTTGACAAAACTTGAAGAATTTCGTGACAAGACAGCAACAGGTAAATGCTAATATTAATGTTGTTACATTAAGAATTGTATCCTATACTAAACTTTTAGTCACGTTACACTGATTTTAGTAAGGTAAACTTTAAATTTATGTGTCTAGACTAGATATAGTTTAGTTGAAACTAATTGGTACTGTTATATTTAAATTCAGGTATAACAATAATCATTTCTTAACACCGAGAAAGAACAAACCTGTTATCACATTCAAATTAATTTAATATCTTGTTAGGGTTTTTGGAATTCTCTTCATGAGAAAATGAACCTGTCATTTTTCTTTCATGTAATGAACTCTAGATTTTAATATGTTGGCCTCAGAAAATAAAAATTCTATCCTTTTTTATTCTTTCACAGAGTTTTTATAAGATTGGGTTTTATTTATTCTTCTAGTATTTCACCTATTTGAACAGTAAACCATATGGTGTTGAAGAATTCTTTGTGGAAAATTTTAAATTACAGATTCCATATATTTAAATATGTATTTTTTTTTTTTAAAGATTTTATTTATTTATTCGACAGAGATAGAGACAGCCAGCAAGAGAGGGAACACAAGCAGGGGGAGTGGGAGAGGAAGAAGCAGGCTCATAGCGGAGGAGCCTGATGTGGGCCTCGATCCCATAATGCCGGGATCATGCCCTGAGCCGAAGGCAGACGCTTAACCGCTGTGCCACCCAGGCGCCCCTAAATATGTATTTAAAATACAAGATCATGGGGCGCCTGGGTGGCACAGCGGTTAAGCGTCTGCCTTCGGCTCAGGGCGTGATCCCGGCGTTGTGGGATCGAAGCCCCACATCAGGCTCCTCTGCTATGAGCCTGCTTCTTCCTCTCCCATTCCCCCTACTTGTGTTCTCTCTCTCGCTGGCTGTCTCTATCTCTGTCGAAAAAAAAAAAAAAATCTTAAAAAAAAAAAAAAAATAAAAAAAAAAAATAAAATACAAGATCATATAAAGTTGATCTGTATGATTTTGGTGCCTTGCAATTTCTTGAGACTTGCTTTCTGGCTCAGTATATGGTAATTTAAAAAGTTATTTCATATATGTTTGGAAAGCCTATATTTTTCATACCTATACATATTTTTAGGTCGTATTTATCACGTACTTCAAATCTTCTGTATCCTTACTGGATTTTTTCCTGTCTTCTGTCACTGTATTCCAGTGGTTCTTCAGAGAAATAAATGAAAAATAGTGTCACCATGAATGTGCATTTGTCTATTGCTTTTTGATCTGTCATTTTTTTCTTTATAAATCTGCTGTCAATAGGTACATGCATAATAGAAACTTTTTTCCAGTAAAGCAAATCTTTTCTTTTTATGAAGTTGACTGCATATATTTTTAGTAATGTTTTAATTTTTTTCCCATTATAATATTTATTTTTTTCTGGTATTAGTATGGATATCCTAGTTTTTTCTTGGTTTGAATTTGCTTTTTTTTTTCTTCTTTTTTTTTTTTTTTTTTTTACCTGGTATCTTTACTTTTAGATGTGTCATATCGACAACATATAGTGGGATACTTTTCAGTCTATATTTACAGACTTTTTTTTTCCTTTTTTCCTTTTTTAAAAATAAATTTTAGCATTACTTTGTTTTCCTTCACCCCCTCAGTATACCATTTAAAACTTAAACATTCTCTCTTTTTTTACTCTAGTAATTACAACACGTTTTTCTCAAGATAGAAATTTAATAAAAATTTTTACCCTCTCTCAGTCATTATAAGGACTTGAGAGCACTTAAACTCCCGTTTACCATCCTCATCATTTACATGCTATTGTTATTTCTTTGTTTTACTGGTTTCCATTTTTTTTTTTTTTAAAGATTTTATTTATTTATTTGACAGAGATAGAGACAGCCAGCGAGAAAGGGAACACAAGCAGGGGGAGTGGGAGAGGAAGAAGCAGGCTCACAGCGGAGGAGCCTGATGCGGGGCTCGATCCCACAACGCCGGGATCACGCCCTGAGCCGAAGGCAGAGACTTAACCACTGTGCTACCCAGGCGCCCCTGGTTTCCATTTTTTTAAATTCAAGTATAGTTGACTTACAATGTTAGTGATAGGTATACAACATGATAGCCAGTTCTACATATTACACTGTTTTTTTTGTTTTGTTTTGTTTTTGTTTTTAGAGGGGGAGAGAGTGTGCACAAGTTCTGAGCTGGGTGGGGGAGGGGCAGAAGGAGAGGAAGAGAGGGAATCTTAAGCAGGCTCCACTCCCAGCATGGAGCTTCATGTGGCTCTGTCTCAGGACCCTGAGATCATGACCTGAGCTGAAACTGAGTCAGACGCTTAACTGATGGAGCCACCCAGGAGCCCCAAGATTGTCTTTATCTTTTCTAGTCTATAGTTTCAGTGTAATAAATATCCAGCTGTGGACCATTCTGAGGATTGGTAGGTTAAATGAATTTAAGAAAATTCATCTTGAAAATTTTTACCTGTTAACTCTTCATATACTTTCTTCTCTTAAATCCTTCTTCTGGCACCCTGGATTACTGTGTTTTAGCCTTTCTTACTCTACCTTTTATTCTTCTATATCCTGTTTTCTTTCCTTTTTTTTTTTTCCCCTCTCTGTTACATGCCAGGTAATTTCTTTTAATTTATCTTCTGAATTACTGAGATCCTCTTAAACTGTGTCGAATATGTTACTAAATCTTTAGGTTAAATTTTAGTGATTATATTTTTCAGTTTTGGAATTCTGTTTTGTTATAAATTAAAATCTGCTTTGTTCTTTATAGTTCATGGAGATCTTTAAACTTTTATTTCTTCAAACAGTGTAAGTGTAGTTATTTTATATTATTTCTCACCAGATAATTCTCTATTCAGATAGTTCCATTAAGTGAAGACATCTTTGTTTTTCATCCTCCTGTCTTTTTTTTCCCTCCTTGGGTGATTCTTATTCACGGTTACGTTTGTTTTTACATACTTAGTGATTTTTGATTGTGAGCTGTTCATTTTTCTTAGAAAATAATTTGGGAAAATTCTCGAGTCTAGGTTAAATGGACTTTCATTCAAGGAAGAATTTTATTTTTTTCTCTCAGTTGTCTTGGGCATGTTGTGGACAGTACTTGAGATACATTGGAATGCCAGAGAGATGTTGGGCTGTGTATGCACGTAAGGACTTTGTCGTGGTTACAATCAGAGGGGTACTACCCCCTTCTCCCAGTTTTTCTCAGAGCCTGCTTCTCCCTCTCCCTCTGCCTGCTGTTCCCCCTGCTTGTGTTCTCTCTCTGCCAAATAGATAAATAAAATCTTTAAGAAAATTTTTTTTCTCACAACCCACATTCACTTGACCAGTTAATAAAAGATATTAACTTATTCTTTTCTTTCTAAAGAAATCTGGGCATTTGTCCATTTCAGTCTTCTGAGACCTCTGTAGTTGTCAGTGATTTCTAGGAAAGTGTTAATGTTGATCAAGTAATATCACCAGCTTAGGTATCTGGGATGTGATATGACTGTATCAAGTGTTCCCTTAAGTAAAAGTCTCACCAGTTGGAGGGTTAAGTTCTCTTACCATGTCTTGGTTTTCCAGGTTGAATGTAATCTTTGACAGAGAAGCTGGATTAAAAAAAAATAGGAGGAGAACTATTCTGTTTTTCAGTCATTTCTTACTATATTATTCACAGAAAGCTGGTTTGTTTTTGCTTCCATAATAATGCTTATTGGTAAAAATGAGATGTGCTAATATGATTCTCCTGTTTGTTCTCTCCCCTAAGAGAAAATATTTTAGCCAAGTTAATAAAAAAATCACTTCATGCTTTGATGAGAACTTCAAGAAATTTCTAACTGGTTTAAGTATCCTGTTGTTGGGCTGCATTAGCTCTCAGTTTTATATTTGCATTTTGAATACATTATTTACTTCCCCTTTTTCATAGGCAGATATGCATTATGTTTTTCATATATGTGTGTCTTCTCCGATTTTTGTTCATTTTTCCTATTATTTTCTCCATCTGAGTATGTTTTATATTGGATTGCAGATAATTGCCTTAATTCCAGAAGCTGTAGGGTTTGCATTTACCCCTCCGTTAAAATCTCACATTCCATTTATAGTTCAAATTCTGTGTATCAGTACATTACATACTCAGTAGGATTCATAAGATTAGGCCTCTCTTCTGATTGATTTTTCCTAATTTACAGAGACCATTACTTGTTTAAATATAAATGTATTGTATTGGAAGTCCATCCTGTTCCTTCATATTTGTAGACGTTTTTCCTTTCTCTAAGATTTGTTCTCCTAAGCTTTTATTTTTTTACTTGAAAAAGAATTAATTACCAGAGGAGCCTGGGTGGCTCAGTTGGTTAAGAGTCAGACTCGATTCCAACTCAGCTCACTATCTCAGTGTCCTCCACCTCGTGTTGTCTCTCTCTGTGTCTGTCTCCCTCTCTGTGTCTGTCTCCCTCTCTGTGTCTTTCACCCTCTCTGTCTCTTTCTCTCAAATCTTAAAAAAAAAAAAAAAAAAAAAAAAAAAAAAAAAAAAAAGACAAAAGAGAATTACCAAAATAGTAAATATCCACTGTATAAACTTCAGATGTTAAATATTTTATTTTTTTCCATTTTTAAAAATTTAAATCCAGTTAATTAACAGATAATGTATTACTGGTTTCAGAGGTAGAGTTCAGTGATTCATCAATCGTATACCCATTTCTCATTATATCACGCACCCTCCTTGATGTCTGTCACCCAGTTCACCCCATTCCCCCATGTCCCTCCCCCCCAGCAACCCTCAGTTAGTTTCCTATGATTAAGTCTCTTAAGATTTGTCTCCCTCTCTGGTGTTATCTTGTTTTATTTTTTGCTCTATGATCCTCTGTTTTGTTTCTTAAATTCCACATATCAGTGAGATCCTATGATAATTGTCTTTCTCTGATTGACTTATTTCACTTAGCATAACACCCTTCGGTTCCATACATGTCATTGCAAATGTTAAGATTTAATTTTTTTGATGGCTGAGTAGTATTCCATTATACATACATACCACATCTTTATGCATTCATCTGTTGATGGGCATCTGGGTTCTTTCCATAGTTCGGCTATTGTGGACATTGCCGCTATAAACATTAGGGTGCAGGTGCCCCTGTGGATCACTACATTTGTATCTTTGGGGTAAATACCCAGTGCAGTTGCTGGATCATAGGGTAGCTCTATTTTCAACTTTCTGAGGAACCTTCGTAATGTTTTCCAAAGTGGCTGCATCAGCTTGTGTTCCCACCAGCATTGTAAGAGCGTTCCCCTTTCTCCACATCCTTGCCAACACCTGTCATTTCCTGACTTGTTAATTTTAGCCATTCTGACTGGTGTAAGGTGGTATCTCATTGTGGTCTTGATTTGTATTTCCCTGATGCCAAGTGATGTTGAGCATTTTTTCATTGGTTGGCCATTTGTATGTTTTTGTATGATTTTATTTATTTGGGTCCTTTCTCCTTTCTCCTTGAGAAGTCTGGCCCGGGGTTTATCAGTCTTACTAATTCTTTTAAGGAACCAGATTTCTTTTGATGTCCGTTAGCATGATAAATGGTTTTCCACCCTCACTTTAAATCTACAGTGTCTTTGGGTCTAAAATGAGTCTCTTGTAGATAGCATATCGATGGGTCTTACTTTTTTATCCAATCTGATACCCTGTGTCTTTTGATTGGGGCACTTAGCCCATTTATATTCAGGGTAACTATTGAATGATATGAATTTAGTGCCACTGTATTACCTGTAAGGTGACTGTTTTTGTATATTGTCTTCCTTTCTGGTCTATGTTACTTTTGGACTCAGTCTTCGCTGAAAAGATCCCTTTTAATATTTCTTGTAGGCTAGTTTGGTGATCACAAATTCTTTTAGTTTCTGTTTGTCCTAGAAGCTTTTTATCACTCCTTCTATCTTGAATGACATCCTAGCTCGATAAAGTATTCTTGGCTGCATATTTTTCTCATTTAACACCCTGAGTATATCATTCCAGTCCTTTCTGGCCTGCCAGGTCTCTGTGGATGGGTCTGCTGCCAATTTAATGTTTCTACCCTTGTAGGTTATGGACCTCTTGTTCTGACGTGTTTTCAGGATTTTCTCTTTGTCTCTGAGATTTGCAAGTTTCACTATTATGTGTCAGAGTGTTGTCCTATTTTTATTGATTTTTGAGCGGGTTCTCTGTGCCTCCTGGACCGGGATGCCTGTTTCTTTCCCCAAATTAGGGAAGGTCTCTGCTATAATTTTCTCCAATATACCTACTGCCCCCCTCTCTCTTTCCTCTTCTGGGATGCCAATTATTCTAATATTTTTTCACTGTATGATATCACTTATCTCTTGAATTCTCCCCTCGTGATCCAGTACTTGTTTGTCTCTCTTTTTCTCAGCTTATTCTCCATCATTTGGTCTTCTATATTACTAATTCTCTCTTCTGCCTCATTTATCTTAGCAGTTAGAGCCTCCATTTTTTATTGCATCTCATTAATAGCCTTTTTGATTTCAACTTAGAGTTCTTTTATATCTCTAGAAAGGGATTCTCTATTGTCTTCTGTGCTTTTTTCAAGCCCAGCTAGTAGTTTTATAATCGTTATTCTGAACTCTAGTTTTGACATCTTACTTATGTCCATACTGATTAGGTCCCTGGCAGTCAGTACTGCCTTTTGTTCTCTTTTTTGAGGTGAGCTTTTCCCATCTTGTCATTCTGTCCAGAGGAGAACAGATGAACAGGAGAACCAAATACTAAAATGGTAACAACAACCCCAGAGAAATGTATACTAACCAAATTGGAAGAGACCTGAAACCAAAAACAAAAACAAACCAAAAAACCCAGGTGAACAGAATAGAGCAATACACTGAATCCTGTGTGTGTTTTGGTGTGTTAGAAAACTAGATCCCAAAATTGTAAAGAAAGAAAAGCTTATATATGTACAAAAATAAAATTGAATACAACGAAAGGATAGAATGTAACTGTGAGAATGAAAATTAAAAGACAAGAAAAAATAAGAGGAAAAAAAAATAACAAAAAAGGGAAGGGATATAAAGAGGTGTATGGAACAGAGCAGTACACCATATCCTGAGTGTATTTTGGTTAGTTTGTTATAAGAAGCTACATCTCAAAATCGTAAAGAAAGAAAAACTTCTATAAATACCAAAATAAATTTAAATACGTTGAAAGGATAGAACGTAACTGTAAAGATGAAAAGTAAAAAAGACTTTTAACAAAACAAAAAAAACACCAAAAAGAAACAAAAAAGGAAGGAAAAAAAAGAATATGATCATACGGAATAGAACAGATCCATACACTAGGTTTTGGGTGTATTTTGCTTTGTTAGAAGTTACTGCATCCCAAAATTGTAAGAAAGAAAAACATACATATACAAAAATAAAATTAAATGAAGGGATAAAATGTAACTGGAAAAGTGAAAATTAAAGATTTTTAAAAAGTTGATGAAATAAGAAATTGGTTGCAAGAGGAAAGAGAAAAAAATTTTTAAAAATTAAAATTGAAAGACTAAAGAATCATGGGAAAAAGACCATGAGTTCTATGTGCCATATTCTCCTAGTGCTGGAGTTTTGCAATTGTCATTGATTGGTCAACTTGGTCTTGGTTGGATGTTCTTGCTGATCTTCTGGGGGAGGGGCCTGTTGCTTTGATTCTCCAGGGTATTTGCCCCAGGCAGAATTGCACCCCCTTGGGGGCCAGGTGAAGTAATCTGCTCAGGTTTCCTATATGTAGCTTTTGTTTCCGGAAGCCTTTCCCTGGGGCTTTAGAGGATGAGAATGAAAATGGTGGCCTTCCAATCTCTGGCCTGGAGCCAAGAGCTCAGGGCCCCACTCCTTGCTGACCCCTCAGAGGAAGAACTGTCAGTCACTCCTTTGTCCCTGGTCTCCAGCCAGTCTCCGTTCACTCATCCCTTCTGTGACTGAGCGTTTCTATCAAAGGCACACCACCCTGTTTTGAGTCTTCAAACCCTGCAGACTCCTGCAGTGCTGTCCCGCACCTCTCCTCTTAGGGGAGGAAGGGGGGGGGTCTCCCTGGTTCTGCCACTTGTTGGGCCCCTGCTGGGAGAGAGTGCCACGGTCTGAGGTTTGTGGCAGCTCTGGCTGGGCCCTCTCCTGGGCTCACTGATTGTAGCCAGCTTCCCCACTCTGATGCCTGGGAACTCTGCTGCACTCACGCACCCCTGGTCTTCCTGTGACCCCCAGGCTCCTGAGACCACACTGTCCCACCTAGGATTCTGCCCCGCTTCACTGCCTGAGCCAGCTTATGGAGGCTCCCTCCCCCCTTGGTTTATCTCCCCACATATTGCCTCGGATTCACTTCTCCGCACCTCCTACCTTGCAGGAAGTGGTTGATTTTCTATTTGTAGAGTTGCAGCTATTCTTTTCTTAGATCTCCAATTGAGTTCATAGATGTTCATAATGATCTGATAGCTATCTAGCTGAATTCTTGGGACCAGACGAAACTAAGATCTCCTACTCCTCCGCCATTTTTGACTCCTCTCCAGATGTTAAATATTTTAAGAAGTGGAAGTCTTCAGTATTTTACCTTCTAAAGTTAACAGACTTGACTATGTGAAGTCTATTCTTCTAACTCCTGTTTTTTCTGTGCACAAATAATATTAGTAGAATGAAATGTTAATATTATGAAAAAGTGGGGTGCTACTAGAAGTTTTTAGTTTAATAAAAAATTCAATAGTATGTTTTTAATATTTTTCCAGAAAGCTAAAATTTACCAATTTGGGAGGAGACTCATCTGTTACATAGCTCTATCTTTTTTGGTTCTTTTCTTCATTCATTCTATCTTTAACTTTTTTTTTTTTTCTATATTAGCCTCTATTTATTATCCTCTTCCTCTATAACCTTATTTCTTTCTTGTATTATTTTCTTTATTAGGAGTGAAGGTTTTCAGATCTTTTCCTCTTTGTCAGGTAGGGTGATCAGCTTCTAGAACACACACATGTAGTTAGTTACCCTTGTCAAATGTGGTTGTTTTGACAAATGTCATTAATGAAAACCCTTCATTTGAAAAATAAGGCGCTCTAGTAGGATCATAGTTATTCATTTTCTTTCAATGATCTCATTTATTCACTCAAATATTTATCACGAGCCAAATCTGTATTGGATACTGTACTAAGTTTTGGAGAGCACAAGCAGTGATAAAAACAGATGTAGTTTTTACCCTTTGGTGGATCTTATAATCTTAAGACAGACATAGAACTCAGTGTTATCCACTTAAAAATTTTTAAATTCACTTAAAGTAATTTTAAAGAACACAGGAAGAGTAGCTGTAAGAAGTAGCCACTGCCATCACACTGACATTGCATTCCCTGGCAGGATATCCTTGTCTTCTCCAAGGGTTGAGTTTCATGCCATGTTGGGGAAAGGGGCTGGAAACTTGCTCTCTGAACTTACCCTCTGTTATGATGGGGAAGCTGTTCATGGGCCAGTGTCTCACTGAATGCATTCTGCTATGAAACTGACTGAAGGGGGTTTTTCAGGAAAGGATGGCTGTTGGATGCTGTTGGTACTTGTGCACAGACAGCATGAGCCTGGTTTTGGGGAAGGTCACACTACTGTAGAATACTGCTGAGTGAGCCCACTGACACCAGGAAGCAACACCTTTTCTTCCTGCACTGTCTAACCAGCGTTTCCTATCTCCTTCCAGAACTAATTTGCAACAGAAAAGTGTCAGAAAGGCTCAGATCCACTTTCACAGGGCAGACACATGGGTGAATATAGAGCGGATGGAGGAAATAAATTGATAACAGGCCCAGATGCTATGAAGGAAATGAGATATAGTTTTAGTGACGTAAGACAGTATAGTTTTAGTGACATAAGAGAATAGCTCTTTGAAAAAGTAACATGTAGGACCCACCTAGCTGAAGAGTGTAAGGAAGAGCCTTCAAAGCAGTGGTAAAGCGTGAGGGTCCCAGCCTGGGACATAATTGGGTGATTTTTGGCAGCTGCAGGCTAGGTTGGTTCTGATGTAGTAAATGAGGGAGAGTGGAATGATTTTAAAAATTAGAAAGGCAGGTATAGTGTTGGTAAAACAAAACTTTGAAAGTCACATTAAGCAACTTGGATTTTGTTCTAAGTGCGGTGGGAAGTAGAGGAGAGACAGTAGACTTACATCCAAAACCAAACATTCAGGATCCCCCTCTTCCATTAAGAAACAGACTAGACAGATCACTATTTCCTGGCATCCAGGTAGAGATGAAAATGAGGATAGAGAAATGCTTGATAGTGGTACCGAGCATCTCAAATGCCAGTTTGTCCTTTCTGACTGCTTCTTGGGACTGTCCTACCTGACTCATCCAGCAAACAATTTGAGTAAAACCAGGTTGTCTGTGTTTGAATACAGATAATTTGGGGGAAAAAATTAACAACTGTGCTTGGAGTCCATTCTGTACTTAAGTTCTAAGCTTATTGAATGTTTCATAGAACTTAATTTCTTAAATATGTATGTCCTTGGTTTTACTCAAATTGAATTTGTGGGTCAGAAACATTTCTTTGAGGAATCATTACAATTTTGTACTCAGTTATATTTAATTAGGAGTGTAAACACATATTGATTAACAAATTACATTATGTTGAAAATATTTTGCTCAATGTATTTTTAAAATTAATACTTATTTCACATTTTCGATTTAAATTTTCTGCAGGTTTACTGTATATTATTGAAACACAGAAAGTTCTTGATCTCAAAATCAATTTGAAGGCTTCATATGTTATTATCCCACAAGATGGAATTTTTAGTCCTACATCAAATCTACTTCTTTTGGATCTTGGTCATCTAAAGGTATATACTAATATTTGCCCTATATTATGATACTTAAGGTGTTTCCCTGTTTAAAATGTATTTTATTTTTTAAACAGTTTGATTTGCTATCTTGATTATTAGCTTTATGGTAGATTGTAGGATAATTGAATTCTTTTTTAGTAAATAATGCGAAGTTTCATTTAACTAGGTAGTTTTCCTACATTTCTCATACCAAAATGATCATTTTGAACTCTGCAGGTTAGGGGTGAACCTAGGAATTATTTTTATAGAATTTGAGAGTAATGCTTGAAGAGATTATTTCCTTTTCAATATAAATTTACTACTTGACTAATTAAAATACATCAAATGGGAGGGGATTCTGGAAATCTTCATCTTTCTGAAATTTTTTGTGTATGTAACTGTAGATATTGACATTTTAATATTTCTATTAAATAATCCTAACTTGAGAGACATTCTTCTCACATTTACCTAAGTCATTCCCTTTTCATCCAATTATGTATATTTTTCTTCCTCAGTTGTGAGTAGAGAATTTTTTTCTGTGTTTCTAGATCTGCACTGTTTTATATGGTACCCACCGGCTACAAGTAGTTGTTTACACTGATTAAAATTAAATAACATAAAGAATTAGTTCTTTAGTCACATTAGCCACATAGAAGAATTTAATGGGCATAAGTGCCTTGGGGGTGCTGTTTCAGCCCGGATAGAGAACAGTGCCATCCTCATAGGAAGTTCTGTGGGACAGCACCTGCTCTAGATCATTAAATATATGTTAAATAGCTATGTGAATTTAAAGACCCAAGAAGGATGGGTAATATTGGAAAACTTTTCTAGCTACCTAACAAATATGTACTTTTCTTGATACTGATATTATCTTCTGTTCTTTGTGTTTACTCTTCAGTTGGTAATTACATAGACGTTTGCTAGATTTATGTTTATAATATTCATACAGTTAGTTATTCATATTTGACTTTAGTTATAGAATTGTTTCAAGGGCACTGTGGTGTGGTAGCTGGAGCAGGAATAAGGTATCTATCTAGTTTTGTGACCTTAGGCAGGTTTAACTTTTTATCTAAAATTCATTACCCTTCAGAGATAATCAGTTTTGACAATCTGCTGCATGTGAGCTATATAAAATAGAGGTGAAAATGTTAAGGTGCATGTGCGCGCGCCTGCGTGCGCCTACACACACACACACACACACACACACACACACACACACACACGAATGAATGAATAAGCTCTTTGTATACTGTGATGGAGTGATTGATCTCCAGGATGTTTAAGTGAAAAAACTAGTATGTATAGTACGCCAAGAAGGAGATGGTACAAATACAACTTGCATGAGGTTGTCTAAATGCCAGAGTTGGGACTGCATTCATCTCTCCTAATATTTAATTCTGGATTTTTCTTCTTATAAAACTATCTAAATATCTGTCATCATGATATAGAAACATTTTTGTAGGCTATATTTGTCTCTTAATTTTGTTTTTAATAAAAAGATTTCTTATCAGATATAAAAAATTTCAAATGTGTTGTTCTCCAGGGCTGGCTTGGTTTCCCTCTTTGAATTACATAATTGAGAAATATAACTTATTATGTAAAAATTCACTTTGTCTGTGGTCTTCTTGTTATACACGTCATGGATAAAGATGTTTCTATTAACCTGACATGTCAGTTTGTGAGTTTATCTTCTATTAAATTTTTGTGTTACAGTCTTAAAGATACAAAATTTCTATTTTTAGTTTGAAGCATTTTGCATTAAGCTGTTAAAATTAACTTTAAGGTGACAAGTAAAAGTCGTTCGGAATTGCCAGATATGAAACCAGGTGGGGCCAGACTTGAAGAGATCATGCATAGAGCTTATGATTCCTTTGATGTTCAGCTTACAAGCATACAGCTGCTGTACAGCACAGTTGGTAAGTATATAATGCATTATTTATTGATTAATTTTGCTGGAATGATTAGGTTTTTAGACAGTTTCTCTGAAGACCTCTATTCCAAATATATTAAAACGATTATATATATATATATATGTGTATATATATATATATATATATTTTTTTTTTTTAAAGATTTTATTTATTTCTTTGACAGAGACAGCCAGCGAGAGAGGGAACACAAGCAAGGGGAGTGGGAGAGGAAGATGCAGGCTCCCAGCGGAGGAACCCGATGTGGGGCTCGATCCCAGAATGCCAGGATCATGCCCTGAGCCGAAGGCAGACGCTTAACGACTGCACCACCCAGGCACCCCAAAACGATTATATTTTTGGGACGCCTGGGTGGCTCCGTCAGTTAAGCATCTGCCTTCAGCTCAGGTCATGATCCCAATCCTGGGATTGAGCCCTGTGTTGGGCTTCTTGCTCGGTGGGGGGGGTCTGCTTCTCCTTTGGCCCCTCCTCCTCCCTATTCTCTCCCTCTCTCTCTCAAATAAGTAAAATCTTTAAAAAAATTAACCTTTTATATTTTTGAGTTAGAGGTAATGGTGGATAGTGTCTAGGGGCAATATCTCAGGTATTTGATTTCACTGCTCAAGAGACATTGTCAATGTCTGGAGACATTTTTGTCATAGTTGAGTAGGGGCATTACTAGCATCTAGTGAGTGGAAGTCAGGGATGCTACTAAACGTCATACAGTGTAGAGGAAAGCCACCCCACAACACTTACCTGGCCCAAATACCAATAGTGCTGAGATTGAGAAATCCTTTGGACAGCATTGGAAAACATTGGCACATATTTAAAATATTTGTTTTATACAGGATAATCACAAGAGGCTGCTCACAGCCAGAGGCATTCTAGCCTAGGGCCTCCCACCGTCCAGGCCATAAACAGCCACACAAAGACTGAGGAGGTTGTTAGGATTGAGGAGGGTATCATAGGCTTGCTTTTACCGCATTCACTTTTGGTGGAGTCTCTGATGCAGATCTAGTTTTTAGATGAAGTCAACAGAGCCAGAAATTAACTCGTCAGGAGCCACTATAAAAGTACATAGTGAGAGATCCGAGACTAGTGGAGCCCTCTTTTTACTGTGTCATACTGTTTCTGAATCCCTGGAGTGTTAGTAAACATTTAGATAATTCAACAGAGTTGGATTGGTGGATGTTTTAGAGATCTGTATGTATATGGTCAAATTTTAATTATCTGAGATAACTAATAAAAAGAGAAACTGAGAACCCAAAGTAATGGTTATTAAAAGTATTAAATTATATAGTACTGGAACATTTTAATTTTCTTTATATTCACTTTGGGATAATAAACTTGATTTCTGTTTTTATCATATTCTAGTTGGTGTAGAATTAGTCCAGAAGTGTAGTGGTTGGCAAATATAAATTATTTATAGAAAACCCATAATTTTTTTTCAAGGAATAAATAACAGTATTGTGGTATGTTTGGACATTTTGGTCATTAATTTTTGAAGTCCATGAAGTGTACTTAATATTTAAGATATTGAGATGCTTTGTGAAGAACAACTTAAAGTATTTCATTATTGTCTGAAAATTATTGGAATTCCTTAGAATTGTTTTTATAAGTGTTAACTGTTCTTAATTAAATCTTTTTTAGAGCAACATATTTTTGACATTGTGGTTGCTTTAGGTAATTGTCATAAGCTCTCTTGATAAATACTGAAAACATGCATTTACATATTTTTCTCTATACATTGAGAATAGAAGGAAATACTTCATTACTCCTGATACTGTTAGAATTTTTAAAATTGTAATAGAGTTCACTTTACTACCTTTCTCTGCATCTGATCTTTCATTGGCTTGGTCTTCCTTGATTGAGGACTTTTTCTTACTGAGGATTATTAGGCTCAGATGAGCTTTAATTTATATGAAGATGCACTGTAT
This sequence comes from Ailuropoda melanoleuca, assembly GCF_002007445.2. Classification (NCBI taxonomy): domain Eukaryota; kingdom Metazoa; phylum Chordata; class Mammalia; order Carnivora; family Ursidae; genus Ailuropoda; species Ailuropoda melanoleuca. The sequence goes on from NC_048234.1 coordinate 31,306,074, forward strand.
CACACAAATTTCATGTTAGCAGACCTGGATGTCAATTTCACTTGTACCACACGCTGGCCTTTTGACCGTAAGCAAATTAAAAATTCCTCTGAGTTTCACTTTTCTGAAATGAGATGATCAAACATCATTGTGAGAATTAAATGAAAATTTAAACATTGCCTAGAACAGTGCCTGTTACAAATCTCGAATAACTGGTTGCTTTTATTAATACAGAAAAACTGTGCTTTTCTCTGCCTTTTTTCATTATTGCCTTAGAGCCATGTTGTTTTTGGGTAAAGTATCTGCTGGGTGTGGTGACTATAAATGGATGCACAGTTGATTTGATTAAACTGTGTTGTTTTTTAATAAGCGTTTTCCTATTGAAATAGAGAGTCTTTGAAGCAGCAAAAGAAGTGAAAGGGAAGTGAATTTACCTGCTCATTGTGTGTACCTAGGAAGGTGGCATTAAGATTATCTAGATGTAGGAAGATTTTTCCATACCAGGCAGTATATGACTACAAAGTATTAATAGTGGTTTTAGGTTTAATGTGTCTTTCAAATTATATGTGTGCTGGATAAACATGTACTGTTTTCCATAATTAGGCGATAATTGGAGAGAAGCACGAAAACTCAACGTATCTACACAGCACATTTTGGTACCTATGCACTTCAATGTGGAGCTCTCCAAGGCCATGGTTTTCATGGATATAAGGATGCCCAAGTATGTATTGTCTCTTTCGTGTGATTGTAGATTTTCTAAGGGAATACTGTATTTCATTGATTTTGTGTGTGTGTGTGTGTGTGTGTGTGTGTTTGTACGTGTACGGTAAAAATATATGTAACGTAAACTTTATAATTCATTGGCATGAAGTACATTCACATTGTTGTGTGACAACCATCACCATCCATCTCCACAACTGTCATCTTCCCAAACTGATACTACTCGTTAAATAATAATGCCCCACTCCCCCAGCCCATGGGAGTCATGATTGTTTATGTTATCTCTCTATAAATCTGGCTACTCTGGGTAACTTACATAAATGTGACCATGCAATATTTGTCCTTCTGTGTCTGAGTTATTGTACATAGCATAATGCCTTCAAGGTTTATCCATGTTGTAGCACATATCAAAATTTCATCTGTTTTTAAGGCTGAGAAATATTCCATTGCATCTACAGAGATCTCATTTTATCTCTTCATCTCTCAATGGACATTTGGATTATTGCAGTGAAATTTGGCTGTTGTAATAGTGCCGCCGTGAAAATTGATATACAAGTATTTGTACGCATCCTTGCTTTAAATTCTTTTGTTTATATATCCAGAAGTGGAATTGCTGGATCATAAGATAATTTTATTTTTTTATTTTAATTTATTTTTTTATTTTTTAAAGATTTTATTTATTTATTTGACAGAGAGACAGCCAGAGAGAGAGGGAACACAAGCAGGGGGAGTGGGAGAGGAAGAAGCAGGCTCCCAGCAGAGCAGGGAGCCCAACGTGGGGCTCGATCCCAGGGCCTGGGGATCATGACCTGAGTTGGAGGCAGACGCTTAACGACTGAGCCACCCAGACGCCCCAAGATAATTTTATTTTAAATTTTTTTTTTTTTTTTAAAGATTTTATTTATTTATTTGACAGAGAGAGAGACAGCCAGCGAGAGAGGGAACACAAGCAGGGGGAGTGGGAGAGGAAGAAGCAGGCTCATAGCAGAGGAGCCTGATGTGGGGCTCGATCCCATAACGCCGGGATCACGCCCTGAGCCGAAGGCAGACGCTTAACCGCTGTGCCACCCAGGCGCCCCCCAATTTCTCCACCTCTTTACCAGCTCTTATTTTCTTATTTTTAAAAATAGTCCTCTCTGATATGTATGAAGTGGTATCTAATTATAGTTTTCAGTTGCATTTTCCTAGTGATTACTGATTAGGTAATTTTCAGGTACTTACTGGTAGTTTATGTATTTCTTTGGAGAAATATTCAAGTCCTTTACCCATCTTTAATTGGGATTTTGTTAAGTTGCAGGAGATTTTTTGTTGTTTTTAAATATATTATTCTTATCAGATAAATGATTTGCAAATATTTTCTCTCATTTTGTGGATTGCCTTATTTATCACTCTTTTAAAAGTGTTCTCTGATGCATAAAAGTTTTAAATATTAAATACGGTTTATCTGTTGACTGTGCTTTTGTTATATCTAAGAAATTATTTTCAAATTCAATGTCATAAAACTTCTGTATCTTTTGTACAAAGAGTTTTATGCTTTCAGCTTTGATGTTTAGATCTTTGATAGATCTGGAGTTATTTTTTTGGATATGGCATAAGGTATGGACTCAGCTTTGTTCTTTTGTATGTGGATATCTGCTTTCCCCAGCACCATTTATTGAAACGACTATCCTTTCTCCACTGAACAGTCTTGGTACCATTATTGAAAATCATTTGATCATATATGTGAGGGTTTATTTCTGGGTTTTCTATTTCCTTGGTCTCTATTTCTATCTTTATACCAGAGCCACACAGTTTTGATGACTATAGCTTTGTAGTAAGTTTTGAAATCAGGAGTGTGAGTTATCACCTTGTTTTCTAGATTGTTTTGGCTATTTGGGATCCTTTGAGATTCCATATGAATTACATGGTGGATTTTCTGTTTTTATAAAAGATACTTTGATTTTCATATGGATTGCATTGAATCTGTAAATGCTTTGAGTAGTGACATCTTAATATTAAGTCTTCCAATCCGTGAACATGAGAAGTCTTCCCTTTCTTTGTGTCTTCTATAATTTGTTTCAGCAGCATTTTGGTAGTTTGCGATGTATGTCTTTTACTTCCTTGGTTAAGTTTATTCTTTTTGATGTTATTGTAAATGGAATGTTTTCTTAATATCCTTTTTGGATTATTTATTGTTACTGTATAGAAATGGATTCTTAACTTTTTAAGGGACCTCCACACTGTTTTCCAGAGTGGCTGTACCAACTTGCATTCCCACCAACAATGTAGGAGGGATCCCCTTTCTCCACATCCTCTCCAACAATTGTTGTTTCTTGCCTTGTCTATCTTTGCCATTCTAACTGGCGTAAGGTGGTATCTCAGTGTGGTTTTGATTTGAATTTCCCTGATGGCTAATGATTTTGAACATTTTTTCATGTGTCTGTTAGCCATTTGTATGTCTTCATTGGAAAAGTGTCTATTCATATCTTCTGCCCATTTTATGATTTGTTTATTTGTTTCTTGTGTATTGAGTTTGAGAAGTTCTTTGTAGATCTTGGATACCAGTCTTTTATCTGTAGTGTCACTCATCTATGGAACATAAGAACTAGGAAGATCGGTAGGAGAAGAAAGGGATAAAGAAAGGGGGGTAATCAGAAGGAATGAAGCATGAGAGACTATGGACTCTGAGAAACAAACTCAGGGCTTCAAAGGGGAGGGGAGTGGGGGAATGGGATAGGCTGGTTGGGTAGTAAGGAGGGCACGTATTGCATGGTGCACTGGGTGTTATATGCAGCTAATGAATCATCGAACTTTACATCGAAAACCAGGGATGTACTGTATGGTGACTAACATAATAAAAAAATATTTTTATAATAAAAAAAAGAAATGGATTCTTCTGAGTTGATTTTAATATTCTGTAACTTTGTTGAATTCATTTATTGTGTGTGTGTGTGTGTGTGTATGTAATTGTTAGGATTTTCCACATGTAAGATCACTTCATTTTTGAACAAAGGCAGTTTTACTACTTTCTTTCCAATTCGGATGCCTTTAACTTTGTCTTGCCTTATTAGTTTCACTGGAATTTCCAGTGCTCTGTTGGGTAGAAGTGATTTAAGCAGTCATTCTTTATCCTGAGCATAGAGGAAAAGCTTTTGGTCTTTCATCACTGAGTATGTTAGCTGCAGGTTTTTTCATATATGACCTTTCTTATGTTGATGTGGTTTTCTTCTATTGCTAATTTGTTGGATGTTTCTATCATGGAAGTGTGTTGAATTTTTTCAAATACTTTTTTTCAGCAGAGGAAATGATTGTGTATTTCTTTTCCTTCATTCTCTTAATGTGGTGTATTATAATGATCTGTCTTCATATGTTGAACCATTCTTGCATTCTAGGAATAAATTCTGGGTCATGGTGTATAATCCTTTTAATGTACTGTTGAGTTTTGTTTGCTAGAATTTTGTTGAGGATTTTTTGCATCAGTGGTCATAAGGGATATTGGTCTGTAGTTTTCTTGAAGTGTCTTTGTCTGGTTTTGGTATCAGAGTGATGATGGCCTTAAAATGAGCTAGGAAGTGTTCCTTTGTCTTCCAGTGTTTGGAAGATTTTGGGAAGAATTTATATTCTTTTAAAGTGTTTGCTAGAATTCACTAGTGAAATCCGCTAATCATAGGCATTTCATTATTGGGAGATTTTTGATTACTGATTTGATCTCCCTACTAGTTATAGATCTATCCAGGTTTTCTGTTTCTTCACAGTTTAGGGTTTTGGTGGGTTTTTTAGGTTCCTAGAAATTTGTCCACTTCATCTTGATTATCCAGTTTGTTGGTGTAAAATTGTTCATAGTGCTGTCTTACGATCATTCTTATTTCAGTAGAATTGGTAGTAATGCCCCTGTTTTCATTGCCGATTTTTAGTTGTCTTTTCTCTTTTTATTTCTCAGTCTCCCTAAAAGTTCAACTCTGTTGATCTTTTTGAAGAACCACTTATCAGTTTTGTTGAACTTCTCTCTTATTTCTCAGTTGTCTGTTTTGGTTCTCTTTGCTCTTTTACTTTTGCCGACCTTTGGTTTAGCTTGCTCTTTTTCTAGTTTCTTAAGCTGTAAAGTTAGTTTGTCGATTTGAGATATTTTTTTAACATAAGTGTTTACAGCCATACGTTTCCCTCAGTATGGCTTTTGCTATATTCTGTAAATTTTGAGACAAGTAAAAACGAAAATAGAGATATTTCTCCTTTTCCTTGTGATTTCTTCTTTGACTTATTGTTTAATATGTGTGTTGTTTGATTTCCACATATTTGTGAATTTTACATTTCCCTTCTTCTGATTTCTAGTTTCATTCCATTGTGATCGGAAAAGATGCTTTCAGTGATTTCAGACCTCTAAAAAATTTGATGCTTGTTTGTGGCCTTATTTATGGTTTGTCCTGGAGCATGTTCTGTGTGCATTTAAGAAAAATGTGTATTCTGCCGTTTTGGTCCATTTTTGTCAATAGCATTGTTCTTGTCCTCCATTGTTGGGCTTTTTTCTGGTTGTTACATCAGATATTGAAATGGGGTATTGAAGTCTGATGACTGTAGATCTGTTTCTTTCCTCAATTCCATCAGTGTTTGATTCGTATATTTTTTATCTGATGTCTGGTGTGTATGTTTTAATTTATGTCTTAGAGAAATTACCTTTTTATCATTGTATATTGTCCTTTGTCTCTAGTAACAGATTTTGACTTATAATCTCTTCTAACTGCTTTTATTAAAGCTATTCCTGATTTCTTATATTTGTTATTTGCATGGGATATTTTTTTCTGGTCTTTAACTTTCAAACTATTTGTGTCCTTAGATCTAAACTGAGTGTCTGGCAGACAGCCTATAGTTGAATCTCATTTTTTTCCATGCATTCTGTCGGTTTATATCTTGGATTTGAAAGCTTAAACCATTCACATTTAAAGTAAATATTGATATGGAAGGACTTTTGTCCTTTTGTTATTTATTTTTTTTAATAATTTTTTTTATTATGTTAGTCACCATATAGTACATCCCTGATTTTTGATGTAAAGTTCCATGATTCATTACTTGGGTATAACACCCAGTGCACCACGCAATACATGCCCTCCTTAATACCCATCACCAGCCTATCCCATTCCCCCACCCCTCTCCCCTCTGAAGCCCTCAGTTTGTTTCCCAGACTCCATAGTCTCTCATGGTTCATTCTCCCTTCTGTTTACCCCCCCTTTCTTCTTCCCTTTCTGCTCCTATGTTATTTATGTCTGTATGTTTTACAGCTTTTTTGTTCCTTTTTTTTCTCTTTCACTGCCTTCATTTGCATTTAGTTGATTTTTTTGTTTTGACATGCTTTGACCGTTCTATTTTCCTTGTATGCATATTCTGTAGATATTTTATTATTGGTTATTATGGAGATTACATGTAGCATTGTAAAGTTGTAGCAATTTATTTGAAATTGATACCAACTTAACTTGAATTGCATACAAAAAATCTACTTCTTTACTGCTCCACTTCCCTTCATTTTATGTTACTATTGTCACACATTACATCTTAAGGATTCTGTACCCATTTAACATAGATTTATAATTTTATGCATTTGTCTTTTAAATTCCATAGAAAATAAAAAGTAGAGTCATAATCAAAAACTGTAATTAGTAATACTTGAATTACACTTTTCATGTAAATACCTTTATCTAAAGATAAATCTCAGTAAACTGAGATCCTTATAATTTATTGTTAGCTGAAACTCTGAGCCGAGGATTCTAAGTAGAGAAGTCTGTTGAACTTGATTGAACTGTTAAGATGATGTGGTCCTAAATAGTTTTAGACTGTAGCTAACCCTTTCATTTCTTTCTGCCAGTACTTTTTCTCCCCCTTGCAAACATTGAAATCTCAGCCAGACATTTATTTTATAATTTAACCAAAGACCCATTTAACACTTCCTGAACAGCCCCAGAGGATTGGTACAAAAGAATGCTCATAAAGTCATGCTCAAGGCTGGGTCTGAAGTATAGGGAGAAGGATAGAGGTAAGCAGTAAATAGTCTGGCCTTTTCCCATATGCTGTAAGATGTGGCTATTACTTAACTGCTCTTGTCACATGAATGAGAGACCTACACCCTTCTCTGTTGCTTTTTAAAGTATAGTGACTCTGTCCACTAGCAAATGTAGCGTGGTGTACTAAATCTTGTTCTCCTAGACTACTACTTCTGGGAGATCAAACTGCACTCTGAGAGTCTTAAGGCAGAGGAATGTCAGAAATTTGGCTTGAGAAAGAAGGAAAGAAAGCCATTCTACACATTCTGCTGTTTTTTCATAATCCAGCACTAGGTGTAGTTTGATTTTAGATATGCGGCTTAGGCTCTTGAGTTCTTACCCAGATGTCACACTGCCAATTTACTGTTGTTAAATATTTCTTGTAAAGTTTGTCAGTATGTGGTAAAGAGCAAAGGTGTATGTGATTTCCTGTTGTAAATATGAGTATGAATTGATTCCTTTAGCTTATTTCTGTGTATGCTAGAATCTAGAAAGTCAGGGGGTACCAGAAAAAAGAAGTTGATACTATTCTGAAGGACCTTGCTTTGGATTGCTCTCTCAGTGTACAATTAGGAAGAATTTATGTCCTGTAATGCAGGGGATATGTATAATGTAGAAACAAATGAAATAACTGATGAAAATAGATAGATAGATATAGATAGATAGATAGATAGATAGATAGATAGATAGATAGATAGATAGATAGGGGAAGATCATGAGAGGTCAATCCAATGTAGTAGTTGCAGATTTTTTCTGTAAAGGGCCAGATAGTAAACATTTTAGGCTTGAATTCCGTATTGTTAGTCATAACTATGTGTTTTAGGATGAACCCAGCCATAAACAATACATATTGAGCGGGTATGGGTGTGTTCCAATAATACTTAATTTATCAAAATAAGTAACAGGCTGAATTAGTCAATGACCATATTTTGCCAGTCTCTGAGCCAGCGCATTATAGTCAGACATGACCAGTAAAGGGGAAAAGATACCGGGAAAGCCATTTGAACTAGTATTCTAATGATACTAAAATTGCTATGGGTTAGGATCAGAGATATACAGCTAATTATAATAAAAGGCAGAAACTAAATGATTTAGAAAGATCAAATCTGAGAAGCATTTGATTTCAATTTAGTGAGCTGGAACAGTATAAAGTGAATATATCTTATGTAAAACTCTGGAACTGTCCAAGGATGTCAGGCAGCATCCTTTGAAATTTGAGCTTAAAACTTTTAAGGCAAATTAAAGGAAGTCTTCTATTTGGAATGTAGTAATTTGATGCCCCCATTTTCAGGTTGTACAATTGATATATATAAAAAAAATTGAAAAGTTTAGATACATTGAGATAGATTCATAACATGTACCTAAGTTAAACTAGGATACATGGAACTAATTACATATATTTAGTCTATTGGAGGTAAAAGAAGGTTGTAATTTTCTCAAGAAATGCAGATATATTTTTAGACTGATAACTTTAGTCATGTGTGGGAGTTGAAAAAGTTAAATTTTAGGAAAAATATAGGGATAAAAATGGTGAGTAAAAATGTACTTGCATTTTGATCTCAGTTTCTTTTACACTCTTTTTTTGAAGACTATTTAGAGGGGTGCCTGGGTGGCTCAGTCTTTGAAGCATCTGCCTTCGGCCCTGGACCCTGGGATCCAGCCCCATGTTGGGCTTCCTGCTCAGTGGGGAGCCTGCTTCTCCCTCTCCCTCTGCCTGCCATTCCCCCTGCTTGTGTTCGTGCTCTCTCTCTCTCAAATAAATAAAATCTTTTAAAAAAAAGACTATTTAGAACAGTTTTAGGGTCACAGGAAAAAGTTGACGTATAGTTGACACGTAAGGTTATATTAGTTTCAGGTGTACACAGTGATTTGACACCTCTCTATGTTGTGCTGTGCTCACCACAAGTGTAGCCATTTTCTATCACAATACAAGGCTATTACATTATCATTTGACTGTATTCTCTGTGCTGTACCTTTTTACCCCCATGACTGGAAGCTTGTTACCTCCCACTGCCCTTCACCCATTTTGCCTAACCCACTCCCCGAGCCCACTGGTAACCATCACTTTGTTTTTTGTATTTGTGTGTCTCTTTGTTTTTGTTTTTTGGATTCTATGTAGAAGTGAAATCATATGGTATTTATTTCACTTAGCATTATACCTTCTAGTCTTTCCATATCACAAATGACAAGATTTCATTTTTTTTATGGTGGAGTAATATTCCATTGTATATATGTACCACAATTTTTTAGCCATTTATCTGTTGATGGACACTTCATTAGTGTGTCCATCTGCTGGCTATTATAAATAATACTACAAACATAAGTATGCATGTATTTCTTCAAATTACTGTTCTCATTTTCTTTGGGTTGATAACCACCGGTGGAATTACTGTATCATAGAGTGTTTGTTTTTAATTTTTTGAGGAGCCTCCATACTGTTTTCTGCAATGGCTGCACAAATTTACATTCCTGCCAATGGTACATGAGGATTCCTCTTACTTGATATTCTCGGCAATAGTTGTTACTTGTCTTTTTGATTCTAGTCATTCTGACATGTGTCAGGTGATATATCGTGGTTTTGATTTGCATTTCCCTGATGATGAATGATATTGAGCATGTATTCAAGTGTCTGTTAGCCATCTGTATGTCTTCATTGGAAAAACGTCTATTCAGGTCCTCTGCCCATTTTTTAATTGGATTGTTTGGTTTTTTTGGTGTCAAGTTGTAAAAATTCTTATATACTTTGGATATTAACCCTTTATCAGATATATTATTTGCAAGTATCTTCTCCCATTCAGTAGGTTGCCTTTTCATTTTGTTGATGGTTTCCTTTGCTGTACAAAAGCTTTTTATTTTGATGTAGTCTCAGTGGTGTATTTTTGCTTTTGTTTCATGTGCCTGAGGAGAGATACTTTGAAAAATGTTGCTAAGGCTGATGTACAAGAGATTACTGTCTGTTTTCCTTTAGGATTTTTATGGTTTTAGGTCTCAAGGAGTTGAAACTTAGATCCACACAAAACCTGCGTACAGTTGTTTATAGCAGTTTTATTCACACTTTTATATAAAGCTTATACACATAAATTTTATATTTCAGTTTTATAGCCCAGACTTGTAAGCAACCAAAATGTCAGTCAATAGGTGATTGATAAACTATAGCATATCAAACTATGAAATACTATTCACTGCTAAAAGGAAATGAGCTGTCAAGTCATAAAAAGATGTGGAGAAACGTTAAATGTGTATTACTAAGTGAAAGATGCCAATCTGAAAAGGCTACATATTGTGTGATTTCAACTAGATGACTTCTGGAAAATACAAAACTGTGGGCACAGTTTAAAGATCAGTGCTTGCCAGGGCTTGAAGGTGGTAGGGGAGGGATGAATAATTAAAGCACAAGGGATATATATGCTCATTTTTGGAAGAATTGATATCATTAAATGTCCATACAACTCAAAGCAATCTATAGATTAAATACAATATTTTGATAAATATCAACAACATTGTTCACTGAACTGGAACAAATAATCCTAAAATCTGTATTGAACCACAAAAGACCCTGAATAGTCAAAGCAGTCTTGAAAAAAAATTAAAGCTGGAGATACCACAATCTCAGATTTCAAGATATAATTCAAAGCTATAATAAAACAGTATGATGCACAAAAATAGATACATTGATCAGTGGGACAAATAGAGTGCCCAGAGATAAACCCATACCTATATGGTCAATTGTAACAAAGGAGACAAGAATATACAATGAGAAGGCGGCAGTCTTTTCAAAAAATGGTGCTAAGAAAACTGGACAGCTACATGCAAAAGAATGGAAATTGGACCACTTTCTTACAGCATACACAAAAATGAAGTCAAAACAAATTAAAGACCGAAGTATGAGACCTAAAACCATAAAAATCCTAAAAGAAAACATAGATAGTAATCTCTTGAACATTAGCCTTAACAACATTTTTCTAGATTAGTCTGTTCAATTTTTTGAAGAGTATATCTTTGCTTCATTGTATTGCCTTTCTCCTTTGTCAAAGACCAGTAGGCTGTATTTATGGAAGTCTGCTCCTGGGCTCTATTCTGACCATTGATCTACTTGTCTGTTTGATTGCCAATACCAGTATCATGCTTACTGTAGCTATAATAGTAGTGTCAAGCCTCCAACCTTGTTCTTCTCCTTCAATATTATCTCCAACCTTGTTCTTCAATATTATGTTGGCTATTCTGGATCTTTTACCTCTCCATTTAAACTTTAGAGTCATTTTGTCAGTATTCATTAAGTAGTTGGCTGGGATTTTGACTTTAATTGCATTGAATCTGTGGATCATTCTAGGAAACACTGACATCTTGAGAATATTGAATTTTGTTATCCACAAATAAATATGGAGTATCTCTTCATTTATATTCATTTTTTCTTTGATTTCATTCATCAGAGTTTGGCAGTTTCCTCTATATAGATCTTGTATATGTTTTGTGAGATTTATACCCAAGTATTAACATTTTTTGGGCGCTAATATAAATGGTGTTATTTTTAATTTTTAAATTCTATTTGTCCATTGTTTGTATGTAGAAAAGCAATTACTGTTGCATACCAACCTTGTATTATGCACCTTAGTATAAGGGGTTATTAGTTCTTGGAGTCTTTTTTTTGTATACCTTCTATTTCCTTTTCTTGTCCTAATGCATTGGCAGGGACTTCCACTACAGTGTTGAAAAGGAGTGATCAGAGCAACCTCTTTGCTTTGTACCTGAGTGGGAAAACTGAGTTTCTTACCATTAAATATGATGATAGCTGTAGGTTTCTTGATGATACTCTTTATCAAGTTGAGGAAGCTCTCCTTTATTCTAGTTCACGGAGAGTTTTTATCATGAATAGGTGTTGATTTTGTCATGCAAAATATGTAAAGTTTATATGATCATGTAGCTTTTCTTCTGTCAGATCTGACTTTTAGGTGTATTATCTCTTAGAGAAGTTATTTGAACTTGCTAAGCATTAGTTTCCTGTTAGGAACCGTGTACATATGGGAACTTATAAAAAACAGAGCAGAAATTGGTTGTCTACTTTATAGGTTGTGAGAACTTATGATAATACATATCAGTGCTTTCCTTAATGTGTATCATGTAATAAACAGTAATTATTAATTTTCAGGTGTCTTTGGCAAATAGTAAAGGGATAATTATAATAACATTAGAAAATAAATTTCTGGGGCGCCTGGGTGGCTCAGTCGGCTAAGCGTCTACCTTCAGTTCAAGTCATGATTCCAGGGTCCTGGGATCAAGTGTGTGTCAGGCTCCCTGCTCAGCATTGAGTCTGCTTTTCCCTCTACCCCTCCCCCTGCTCATGCTCGCTTGCTCTCTCTTGCTCTCTCAAAAACAAATAAATAAAATCTTAAAAAAAAAAATCTGAAAAATAATGAGGTTAGTTCACCTAATGAGGTGGGTTAGTAAGGCCAAATAGAAATTTGAGTGGAGATTGTGGAATGTCTTATGGACTGTGTGGATAATTTTTAGAGCTTAAAATTGCATTTTATTATTTTTGGATATATTAAGGGGAACATTTGTGTTTTTAATTAGTACACTTAAATCAGAATGATGTCTGCTTTATAATGATTCCTGTTTTTTGAAACAGATTCAAGATTTTTGGAAAGTTACCACTGATTTCTTTACGAATATCAGATAAAAAACTGCAAGGAATTTTGGAATTGATTGAAAGCATTCCTAAACCCACACCTGCAACTGAAACATATGCGCCTGTCAAACCATTTCAGGTAATATTTTTGCAAAATTGGTAAAAGTACAAATTAAAGAAACTTGACAACTTTACCCAAAATTTTGGGCAAAACAATTCATTTTCAAGAGACCTTTAAAAATTACATTTTAGGTGTGTCTGGGTGGCTTCACCTGTTAAGCATCTGACTCCGTCTCAGCTCAGGTCTTGATTGCAGGGTTGTGAATTCAAGTCCCACAATGGGCTCCATGCTGGACATGGAGCCTGCTTTAAAAAAAAAAAAAAAAAAAAAAGTTGGGGCACCTGGGTGTCTCTGTTGGTTAAGTGTCCAACTCTTGATTTCAGCTCAGGTCATTGATTTCAGGGCTGTGAGATTGAGCCCTGCTTTGTACTTTGTGCTGGGCGTGGAGCCTGTTTAGCCTGTTTAAAATTCTCTCTCTCTCCCTGCTGCCGCCCCCCCCACCCATGTCACTCTCACTCTCTAAAAAAAATTTTGTTTTGTTTTGTTTTTTTTTTACATTGTAAAAGAGAAAATGTTGACAGAGTAAAAGGTGCAAATAGTAAAGAAAGTTGTATAAGTCTGCCTATCTTCACTTGTCTGGCTTGCAGTCACTCTTCTCAGTGGTAACACTGTCAATTACCACTTCTCTTGTTTTCCAAAATGTTTATGGCATATACTATGGCATGCTCATGTGTGTATATATACGTATGTACTCTTATGTTCTCAAAATTTACGTAAATTGTATAATTATACTTACTCTTCTGAATCTGTATTCTTTGCACAGTTATCATATTTTATATACCTTAGAGATAGCTTCATATTAGCACATACAGATCTATGTTTTACTTTTATAGAGCAATATAGTATTGAATTGTGCAAGTGTACCATCATTTGCCTAATGTAATCCCCTATTGATGGACATTGATATTGATATGAGTGCTCACAGTTATAACCTACTGCTTTCAGCTTCCTTGTACTTATATTTGGGGTATATTTTTATCCATTGGATAAATTCATACAAGTGGAATTGCTCAGTGAATTTTATACTTTCATGAACTTTGCCAAATTTTCTTTTTTATTTTTTTTATTTTTTTTTTTATAATTAATTTTATTTTATTATATTATGTTAATCACCATACAGTACATCCCCTGATTCTGATGTAAAGTTTGATGCTTCATTAGTTGCGTATAACACCCAGTGCACCATGCAATACGTGCCCTCCTTACTACCCATCACCAGTCTATCCCATTCCCCCACCCCCTCCCCTCTGAAGTCTTCAGTTTGTTTCTCATAGTCCATAGTCTCTCATGTTTCATTCCCCCTTCTGATTACCCCCCCTTTCTTTATCCCTTTCTTCCCCTACCGATCATCCTAGTTCTTATGTTCCATAGATGAGAGAAATCATATGATAATTGTCTTTCTCTGCTTGACTTATTTCACTTAGCATTATCTCCTCCAGTGCCGTCCATGTTGCAGCAAATGTTGAGAATTCGTTCTTTCTGATAGCTGAGTAATATTCCATTGTATATATGGACCACAGCTTCTTAATCCAGTCATCTGTTGAAGGGCATCTCGGCTCCTTCCATGATTTGGCTATTGTGGACAATGCAGCTATGAACATTGGGGTGCATATGGCCCTTCTCTTTACTACGTCTGTATCTTTGGGGTAAACACCCAGTAGTGCAATGGCTGGGTCATAGGGTAGTTCAATTTTTAACTTTTTAAGGGACCTCCACACTGTTTTCCAGAGTGGCTGTACCAACTTGCATTCCCACCAACAATGTAGGAGGGATCCCCTTTCTCCACATCCTCTCCAACAATTGTTGTTTCTTGCCTTGTCTATCTTTGCCATTCTAACTGGCGTAAGGTGGTATCTCAGTGTGGTTTTGATTTGAATTTCCCTGATGGCTAATGATTTTGAACATTTTTTCATGTGTCTGTTAGCCATTTGTATGTCTTCATTGGAAAAGTGTCTGTTCATATCTTCTGCCCATTTTATGATTTGTTTATTTGTTTCTCGTGTATTGAGTTTGAGAAGTTCTTTGTAGATCTTGGATACCAGTCCTTTATCTGTGGTGTCCTTTGCAAATATATTCTCCCATTCCGTGGGCTGTCTCTTAGTTTTTTTGACTGTTTCCTTGGCTGTGCAGAAGCTCTTTATCCTGATAAAGTCCCATAAGTTCATTTTATCTTTTATTTCTCTTGCCTTTGGAGATGTGTCGTGAAAAAGGTTGCTCTGGCCGATGTCATAGAAGTTGTTGCCTATGTTCTCCTCTAGAATTTTGATGGATTCCTGTCTCACATTGAGGTCTTTCATCCATTTGGAGTTTATTTTTGTGTATGGTGTGAGAGAGTGGTCAAGTTTCATTCTTTTGCATGTAGCTGTCCAATTTTCCCAGCACCATTTATTGAAGAGACTGTCTTTTTTCCACCGGATGTTTTTTCCTGCTTTATCAAAGATTAGTTGCCCAAAGAGCCGAGGGTCCATTTCTGGGTTCTCTATTCTGTTCCATTGGTCGATGTGTCTGTTTTTGTGCCAGTACCATGCTGTCTTTGTGATCACAGCTTTGTAGTACAGCTCGAAATCCGGCATTGTGATGCCCCCAGCTTTGTTTTTCCTTTTCAACAGTTCCTTGGAGATTCGGGGCCTTTTCTGGTTCCATACAAATTTAAGGACTATTTGTTCCAGTTCTTTGAAAAATGTCCTCGGTATTTTGATCGGGATAGCATTGAAAGTGTAGATTGCTCTGGGTAGTATGGACATTTTAACTATGTTAATTCTTCCAATCCATGAGCATGGAATATTTTTCCATCTTTTTATGTCTTCCTCAATATCTTTCAAAAGTGATCTATAGTTTCTAGCATATAGGTCCTTTACGTCTCTGGTTAAGTTAATTCCAAGGTAACGCATGGTTTTTGGTGTTATTGTAAATGGGATGGATTCCCTAATTTCTCTTTCTTCAGTCTCGTTATTCGTGTATAGAAATGCAACTGATTTCTGGGCATTGATTTTGTATCCTGCCACCTTACTGAATTGTTCTATAACTTCTAATAGTTTGGGAGTGGATTCCTTTGGGTTTTCCATATAGAGTATCATGTCATCTGCAAAGAGAGACAGTTTGACTTCTTCTTTGCCGATTTGGATACCTTTGATCCCTTTTTGTCTTCTGATTGCTGTTGCAAGGACTTCTAGTACTATGTTGAATAATAGTGGCGAGAGTGGGCATCCTTGTCGTGTTCCTGATCTTAAGGGAAAGGCTTCCAGCTTTTCCCCATTGAGAATAATGCTTGCAGTAGGCTTTTCATAGATGGCTTTTATGAGATTGAGAAATGTACCCTCTATTCCTACACTCTGAAGGGTTTTAATCAGGAAAGGATGCTGTATTTTGTCAAATGCTTTTTCTGCATCAATTGAGAGGATCATATGGTTCTTGAGTCTTTTCTTGTTGATATGATGTATCACATTGATTGATTTGCGAGTGTTGAACCATGCTTGCATCCCAGGTATGAATCCCACTTGGTCATGATGGATAATCCTTTTAATGTACTGTTGGATTCTATTAGCAAGGATCTTGTTGAGGATTTTGGCATCCATATTCATTAGAGAAATCGGTCTGTAATTCTCCTTTTTGAGGGGGTCTTTGCCTGGTTTGGGGATCAAGGTAATATTAGCCTCATAGAATGAGTTTGGTAGCTTTCCTTCTGTTTCTATTTTTTGAAATAGCTTTAGGAGAATAGGTATTATTTCTTCTTTGAATGTTTGGTAGAATTCCCCAGGAAAACCGTCTGGGCCTGGAGTTTTATTATTTGGAAGGTTGTTTATCACTGACTCAATTTCTTCATAGTTAATTGGCCTATTTAAGAAATCTATTTCTTCCTGTTTCAGTCTTGGTAGTTTATAGGTTTCCAGGAAGGCCTCCATCTCTTCCAGATTGTTTAGTTTTTTGGCATATAGCTGTTGATAAAAGTTTCTAATAATCCTTGCAATTTCAATGGTGCTGGTCGTGACCTCTCCCTTTTCAGTCATAATTTTAATAATCTCAGTCCTTTCTCTTTGTTTTTGGACAAGTTTTGCCAGTGGTCTATCAATTTTATGGATTCTCTCAAAGAACCAGCTTCTAGTCCTGTTGATCTGCTCTACTGTGGTTCTGGTCTCTAATTCATTGATTTCTGCTCTAATCTTGGTCAACTCCTTCCTTGTCAGTGGGTTAGGCCTGTCCCTCTGTTGCTGTTCCAGTTTCTTGAGGTGAGAATATAGAAACTGCATTTTAGATTTTTCTATTCTTTTGAGTGAGGCTTGGATGGCTATGTATTTCCCCCTTAGGACTGCCTTTGCAGTATCCCATAGGTTTTGGACCGTTGTGTATTCATTCTCGTTGGTCTCCATAAATTGTTTAATTTGTTTTTTGATTTCCTGGTTTATCGAGTCATTCTTGAGCAGGATGGTTCTTAGCCTCCAAGTGTTTGAGTTTCTTCCAGGTTTTTCCTTGTGGTTGAGTTCCAATTTCAGAGCGTTGTGGTCTGAGAATATGCAGGGGATAATTTCAATCTTTTGGTATTGGCTGAGACCTGTTTTGTGTCCCAGAGCATGATCTATTCTTGAGAATGTTCCATGGGCATTTGAATAGAATGAGTATTCTTTGGTTCTGGGGTGTAGTGTTCTATATATATCTATGAGGTCCAACTCGTCGAGTATGGCATTCAAAGCCTTTGATTCTTTGCTTAGTTTTTGCCAGGGTGTTCTGTCTATTTCTGATAGTGGGGTGTTGAGGTCCCCTACTATTACTGTGTTCTTATCTATATGTCTCTTTATTTTGGTTAAGAGTTGGCTTGTGTATCTTGCTGCTCCCCTGTTGGGGGCATATATATTAATAATTGTCATATCCACTTGTTGAATACTTCCTTTAAGAATAATATAGTGCCCTTCTGTATCTCTCTCTATGGCCTCTAGTTTAAAATCCAGTCTATCTGATATGAGAATTGCTACTCCAGCTTTCTTTTGAGGTCCATTTGCGTGGAAGATGGTACTCCATCCCCTTACTCTAAGTCTGAATGCATCTTTGGGTTCAAAATGAGTCTCTTGTAGACAGCAAATGGATGGGTCATGTCTTTTTATCCAATCTGCAACCCTGTGGCGTTTTATGGGAGAGTTTAAGCCATTTAGATTGATAGAGATTATTGACAGATATGATTTTAATGATGCCATTTCTCTTTAAAGTCTTTGTATCGGTTGTGACTTGCTGCTCTGTATCACTCTTGGGGCCTTTTTACCTTTATAGAGCCCCCCTTAATATCTCCTGTAGGGCTGGTTTCGTGGTTACGAAATTGGTTAATGATTGGCGATTTTGGAACGTCTTTATTTCTCCATCAATTCTGAATGACAGCTTTGCTGGATAAAGGATCCTTGGCTGCATGTTTTTCTCTGAAAGAGCTTTAAAAATGCCCCCCCAAGCCTTTCTCTCATTCCAGGTCTCTGTAGACAGGTCTGACGTAATCCTGATACCTTTGCCTTGGTACGTGAGAAATTTCTTTGCCCTGGCCGCTTTCAATACTGTATCCTTGGATCTAATATTTGCGAATTGCACTATGACATGCCGTGGCGTAGGTTTGTCCTGGTTGAGCTTGGATGGGGTCCTCTCTGCCTCTTGGACACGAATGCTTGTTTCCCTTGCTAGATTAGGGAAGTTTTCAGCTACAATTTGTTCAAATATCTCTTCTAGACCTCTGTTTTTCTCCACCCCTTCAGGGATGCCGATGATTCTGACATTGGATCGTTTCATAGAGTCAGTAATCTCCCGTAATCTACATTCGTGGGCGTGGATTTTTTTAAGACCAGCTTCTATTTTCGTTTTTTCTTCTACTAACCCATCCTCCAATTCGCTAACGCGTTCCTCTGCCTCGGTGACCCTGGCCGTCAGAGCCTCTAGTTTTGACTG
>NC_048234.1:31325050-31348142 GCF_002007445.2 Ailuropoda melanoleuca
GCTTCGTACCTCGATACTCAGCGCTGGAGATGTTCATTTGTAGAGATCCAGATGTATCTTCCTGCGTCTCAGGCTGATTCCGTGGATATTCCTGCTGGTCTGGTACCTATCCAGCTCAACTCAGGGGACCGGCTGAAAAAGGGGTCCCCTACTCCTCCGCCATCTTAACCTCCAACTTCCAAATTTTCTTTTTTAAATTGAGTACTAATTTATAGTCCCACCAGCAGTAAATGAATGTTTGTTTCTCTGTTCTCTTTAGTCTTAAGTATTAACAATTTAAGATTTATTCTATTAAATGAAAAAATGTTATATTCTGGTTTTGATTTGCATTTACAGGTAACATGGACTTATGTTCTTAAGTTTATTTTTATTGGGTGTTTGACTTTCTGTTTTTGAAAACTGCTATGTTTGTCTTGTGTTGTGGTTTTCCAATTAAGGAAATTGTTGCTGTTTGTCTGTTAAAAACTTTTTTCTTTTTTTTTTTTTCTTGGATTCATTTATTTTTGGGATACCAAAGCTTTTGCTTTTTACATATTCAAAGTTATTAAGGTGGAATACCTGGGTGGCTCAGTCAGTTAAGCATCTGCAGTTGGCTCAGGTCATGATCCCAGTGTCCTGGGTCAAGTCCTGCACTGGGCTCCCTGCTCAGCTGGGAGCCTGCTTCTCCCTCTGTCTGCCTCTCACTTCCTCTCTCTGACAAATAAATGAAATCTAGAAAAAAAGGTTATTTAGGCTTTCCTTCATGATTTCTCTCTTTTATGCACCTTATTTCTTATGAAGAAAATTTCAAAAAGAAAATATACATTTGGGGCAGCTGGGTAGCTCAGTTGGTTAAGCATCTGCCTTCAGCTCAGGTCATGATATCAGAGTCCTGGGATCGAGTCTCTCATCAGGCTCCTTGCTCAGCGGGGAGTCTGCTTCTCCTTCTACCTCTGCCTCTTCCCACTCTCCCCACCTTGTGCTCTTTCTCTCTCTCAAATAAATAAATAAAATCTTAAAATCCATTCATGTTTTTCTCTTTTTTAAAATTTTCATTTCTTTTCACATTTAACGTTTTTCTTTTGAAATAATTTCAAACTTACAGAAAAATTGTAAAAATAATATAAGGAACTTCATCAAACCCTGTGAGATGCTGACATGTTGTACCATAACCCTGAAAACAGAAGTGTTTTGTAATATTTTTTCATAATCTGTTGCTGAGCTTTTTGTTAAGTTTGTTTTGAAGAGCAGAGGTTTTAAGTTTTGTTGAAATCCACTTTGTCAGTATTTTCTTTTATGGATGAAGCTTTTTATATCCCATCTCTGAACTCTTTGCCTAACACAAAATCAAGAAGATTTTTCTTGTGTTTATTCTAGAAATTTTGTAGTTTTAGATTTTATATTCAGCTCCATGATCCGTTTTATGTTAAATTTTTAAGAGGTGCTTGTGATGAGTTACTCTGTACATTTGTATTTTTCGTTTTTTCAGTTTCATTTGTTGAAAACTCTTTCTTTCTCCATTGAGTTGAGCCTGTTTTCTGGCTCTTTTCTACTCCAGTGATACTGCTTTGATTTGTATCTATCCTTTCGCTAATACTATAATGTCTTATTTACTACATGGGTTCATGGTAAGTACTTTTTATTTAATTAATTAATTAATTTTTGTATCCCCTTCTTTAGACGTTAAGGAGAATTTTTCTGGGACCATCTTGTGAGTCTGGTTCTTCCATCAGTTTTATGCTATGTTGACGGCACTTCTGAGTCCTTTCTGGCATAATATATACCGTATTTTACACTTTTATTTATGTTTCCTTTTTAAATGCCTCTAAGTTTTAGGAAAAGTACTTGCGTAAGTGTTAGGTTCATTCTTAGTTATCACTGAAGCTTAAAAGGACTCTTCTCTCTCCCATCCCCTGGACTTAATCTGTATATCATAAGGCTGTCAAACCTATGATCTACACTACATGTTCTTTTTAAAATCAAATGCCTATATAAAAATAGGCTGAGAATAACTATGTAATAATTCTTATACTGAATTTCTGTTATGTGTCAGGCCACACATTTGGCTAAGGATTACTGTATAAAGTCATCTGTTAATTATTTATATTCAACACCTAGCCCACCTCTAGATTTTGCATAGTTACTATCTTCAGTCCTTACCACAGTCTAGCAAGTTAAGTATTAACAGTCATTTTGCCTAGGAAACAGACTCTTAGGTTAAATACTTTGCTAATAACATCATAAAGCCTTGTAGCTTTTAGCTTGCAGAGCCAAATTTTGAATTCAGGTTTCTTTTTCCCTTTCTCTCTGTCTTTAAACAAATCTACAGCCCTACAGCTGACATTCTTTCTGCTGTTTTCATGATGCTTTCTATATAAATGACATCCTAATCTGCAGGGACTTTATTTTCCACTTTTCCCAAGTTTCCTAAGAAAGTTCAGTACCAGAGACTAGATCATTACTAAGAGTTTTAATTTAACCTGAAGGGGTTTCATAGGTCAGCTAAAGAAAAGTTTTTTAAACAAAGAATCACCCCTTCATGGATGCTTGTTTGGCTTGTCTCAGAGTTTCAGTCACAAGTCTGAAAGATTTTAACACCTAAATATCTCTTGAAGCTGGATGTCCTTGTTCACTTTGTACAGTAGATTTTGTTTTTCTTCTTAATTTTTATTTCAGCTTTATTGAGGTTCAGTTGACACATAAAACTATAAAATCTTAATGTGTACATTGTGGTGGTTTAATATATGTGTATGTTGTGAAAGGATTTCACCTGTCTAGTGAATTAACACATCCCTTACTTCACATACTTGTTTTTGGTGGGAACATTTTGTTCTGCTCTCTGAGCAGACTCCTGTTATTCAGTACAGTTTTGTTGACTGTATAGTCACCATAGTTTACATTAGATCCTCAGCCTTACTCATCTCAAAGCTGGAAGTTTGTACCCTTTTACTTAATTGCTTCCTATTTCCTCCACCCTATAGCCCCTGGCAACCACGTCTATACTCTGTTGCTATGTTTGACTTTTTGTTGTTAGAGTCTGCATATAAGTGATACTGTGCAGTATCTTTCTCAGTCCAGCTTATTCCACTTAGCATCATGCCCTCAAGTTCCATTCATGTTGTCACAAATGGCAGGATTTCCTTCCTTCTCATGGTTGAGTAATTTATGTTATATATATAAAAATATGTTTGTGTGTATATATAATATGTATATGCTTATGTATTGTTTATAAATGCCATGCTGTTATTCATTCATCTGTATGATGGACACTTAGATAGTTTCCCACATCTTGGCTATTACGCTGCAGTGAACATGGGAGTGCAGATTTCTCTTTGATATCCTGTTTTCATTTCATTTGGAAAAACTAGGAAAGTGAGATTGCTGGATTATGGTAGTTCTAGTTTTAGTTTTCTGAGGAGCCTCCCCACTGTTTCCGTGGTGGCTGCACCAATTTACATTCACCAACGCTGCACAGGAGTTCCTTTCTCTCCACATCCTCTCCAATACTTGTTACCTGTTGTCTTTTTTTTTTTTTTTCTTCAGTTTTTTAGAAAGTATTTTATTTATTTATTCATGAGAGAGAGAGACAGAGGCAAAGGGAGAAGTAGGCTCCCCAAGGAGCAGGGAGCCTGATGCAGGGCTCCATCCCCCTGGGATCACTACTTGAGCCAAAGGCAGACGCTTAACCGACTGAGCCACCTAGGTGCCCTTTTTTTCAGATTTTAAAACTTTTTATTTGCATATTAAAAATTGTGCATTCCAGTAATTTAAAACCATTTGAACAAAAAAATGGCACTGTGATTAAACCCCATGAACCCTGTTTATAGCCTGTAAGACACCTTGGGCCAGCTTGTTTTTATTCTAGATTTCGCTGTCATCCCACCCAGCATCTTCCTTCACCAAAATGAAAGTTCTTTTCCTTTCCTGCCAGCCAGCTGGCAGATGGAAGCAGCAGACCCAGCCTTAGTTGTCAGTAGTTCTCAGTTCTTTGATGTGAAAAGGATGTAGTATAGTCATTTAAACTTAATTGATTGATAGTAATGTTCTGTTCCTAGATCTGAATTTTGGGTGCCTGGTTGTGTTTTCTTTATGGCAACTTACTGAACCTTATACTTAGTTTGTACTCCTATGTAAAGTGTTTTCCCAAAACATTTTATGCTCAGTAAAAATGTCTTCCCAAAAACAAATAGGATTTGGAGAAGGACAAACCCAACCCACAAACCTGTGATAGGACATGTAACCGTAACGCATTTGTGAAATTCTTTTTAAAGCTAAGGTGAAATTGCCAGGAAGATTGCCAAAATTTAAAATGTCTGAAAACACTAAGCATTTACGAGGCTATGCAGCCATGCAAACTCTTATCTGTTGATGTTAGTTTAATGTGTTGGTACTACTTGGGAAAACAGTTTGATACTACTTAGTAAGGTGAACATACGCAATTCTACTCTTTGATAAATACACCTTGGATAATCTTACATGTGCACCTGGAGACATGTTCAGGGATGCTTATGGTGGCACTATGAATAAAAGCAAAAGATCTGTAAACAATACAAATATTTATCAACAGTGTAGTGGACAAATAAGTAGTGGTTTATTCATCAAATATGCAATATAGTCAGGCAGTGAGAATGAGTGAACAATCAATATGGATAAAATTCATTGTTTTGTAGAAGAATGTCATAGGAAAATGTCTAATACTCCCTTTTTGTACAGTATAGAAAGCAGCAGAGGATAAACCATGTCAAAGAATCATTCATAGGAGGTAAAAAAAAAAAATAAAGTGAGATCATGATCACTTGTAGGGAATATAATCAAGGAGGATCACATGAGATGCTTCTAGGTAGGGGTATAGTACTGCTTGGTTTTTTGGCCTGGGTAGAAGATTCAGGTATGTCTTTTCTTACTATTTCAAATTGCATTATATGTTTTTTATGTGCTATATTTCTCAAAGCAGTAAAAACAATTTAATGAAATATTTTTCAAAAAATGGAAAGTGAAATTGCAAACTTCCCAACTCTGTAGGTTTTAAATAGTGGGACTGGTTATTTCCTGTGGATGTCCTGAGATGGTTTTCTTATTTAGTGAGACATTGAGTTAACACTGTATCTAAGATCTTTTCCTTCTCAAAGCTTGTCAACAAGAAAATTAATATAACAGTTCTATGATTTTTATTTAGCCTTGAAATTGTAAAACCACTTCTTTAAACCTGTGTTTTATAATTTACTTTCCTAATTCAGACTGGATTTCTTTTTCTTCATTCAAAGTGAGATTTTTTTTTGTTTTTGTCAAAATTGTCTTAGGACTTTGAATAAAAATCTTTGTGCTAACTAACACTGAATTACTTTCTTCCAGATTCAAAGGTCTACTTCTTTGGGAACATCACAGATTTCACAGAAAGTGCTTCCTTTCTTGGAACTTCCATGTGTTGATGATGGTAAAATGAAACTGGTTTAGGAAGTTTTTCTTATTAAAATGTATTATGAATATGATTTTCATTTTGAGACTATACAAAAAATTGCAGGCAATAGCTGATATGTATATATTTTCCAGAAAATTTCACTAAAATTCCTTTAAGATAATAGAACTGGAATGTTCCTTAAAGTTCCTTTTGCAGCAGGAATTTTTGGTAAATAAAAGTTAAACTCATAATCTCACAAAATCCACTAGCAAGTTAATCTTCTTTATCCTCCTTTGAGCTAGGAGCTGCTATGAAACTGTATTGATACATAATTTATAATGTTACTTAGTTATTTGGAGAATCTTATCATAGTAAAATTTTAGTTTTATTTTTTTATTTTCCTTTTTTATTATTAAATGAAAAAATCAAGCCTTAATACCTACATTCACACATGAAAACTGGTAAATATTTTGACATTAGATATCTGCTTTTTCTTGGCCACATTGGGAAGAAAAGTAAATGTATTTTTCTATTTTTAAGGCTTTCAAAATTGCTAAATGTTAAGTAACTGAAGTTACCATGCCAATCTTAGGTTTTCTAGAGAATGTTTTTCTTTCTGTGTGGTTAAGGGGAGGGTTGGAGATGTTTGTGAGATCATCTACCCTAAATTCACTTTTTGGTTGTTAGGGATATACTTCAGTTGGTTTTAGTTTACTTTAAATCTTCTTTTAATGGTTTGGAGTTGTTTTTGATAGCAAATTCTGGAAATTATATGTGTGCGTATACACACACATAGACACATATACACACACACGAAAGACATAGTGACTGACCTCAGTTTCTTCATCCGAACCTCAGGGCCTGCTTTGTGCTTTTAATAGTACAGATTTTGTAGCTCAGTTCTATTTTTGTTACCCAGGTAGAGCATCATATTACTGTGTTCCTTTGAAAATTCATGTTGCATGTAATCGTTGGCACTGGCTATAAAATTTTCTTTTGTGGGGTGCCTGGGTGGCTCAGTCAGTTGAGCATTCAACTTTGATTTCAGCTCAAATCGTGACCTCAGGGTCATGAGATCAAGCCCCACGTTTGGGGGAGCCCAACATGGAGCCTACTTAAAATTCTCTCCCTCTGCTCCTCCTCACCCCCTGCTGGTGTATGCACACTCTCTCTCTTTCTCTTGCTCTCAAAAATAAAAATAAAAATAAAATTTTTGTTTGCAGTTATTAGACTAATGACTTTAAAAGGTAATGTTCATTAGTCTAAAGATGAACTTTAAATTTTATGTATTTTTTGTCATCAAAAATGTTATTTTTGGACATAATCTCTATTCTATTTTCTCATCTTTTAAATTCAGATTTTGAAATATTTAGACCATTAGTGTATTAATATTCATATTTATTTCAGAAGAATTATGTTATTAAATCAGTCATTTTCATTATTAAACAGTGTTCTGTACTATTTAGATTCAGAGGAAGAATTTTTTGATGCACCATGTAGTCCCTTGGACGAACCTCTTCAATCTCCCACTGAAGTTCAAAGTTATCAGAAAAAGTTTCAAAAGCTGGATTGTTCAAAAAATATGATTCAGTATAAAATAAGATTTGAAGTGCCAGAGGTATGTACCATGGTAAAAATTAATATGGCTTATTTAAATTGTTAGTCATTGCTGCTATTCAGTGTATTTCTATAGTCTCATTACTAACATGTACTCCTGTTTCATCCAATTTAAGGTGAATCGAGATGTTACTATGTGATTTTTCTTCCCCTTTCTTTGAAGATTTTCTTAATCAAAAGTTATTTAGTCGTATATAGGGTTGATACATATTTATTAAAAAGTTAATTGTACAACATAAATGTGTGTGTGATATAAAATCCTACATTTTAAATACAGATCATATGTATACCTTATATGTCCATTTATAACCACCATCCGCATAAATAATTTTTTATTTTGGTAATGGTAGTTTCTTTTTTCTCTTTTCTCTAGGTTTTGATTCAGTTTTATCACCTTGTTGGAGATTGTGAACTACCTGTGGTAGAAGTTGATGTTTTAGGATTGGGCACAGATGTTGAACTTAGAACATTTGATTTGAAAGCAAATGCCTTTTTGAAAGAATTCTGCCTAAAATGCCCAGAATACTTTGGTAAGCATCTCAATTTTTTTAAAGTAATAAACTTTTATTGTTTGACTCCCTACTAGAGAGTTTAAAATTCTCTAGGCTTTAAATCAGTACATTTATTAAAACATTCTCAAAGAAATATTATATTATGAGTTGGTCTTCAGTTTTTATCTTATACTTGGAAGTCTAGGAAGGTAGATCAAAGACAAAATGAAGATAATTTTTTTCATAAAGGAAAATAAAATAGTCCTGGTTTAATTTTAAATCTAACTTAGTACTACAGTGCTGAATTAATTTCCTATTGATATCATGTAACAATTTACCACAGACTTAGTGTCGTATAACCACAGAAATTTGTTATCTTCTATTAATCAGTAGTCTGACATAAGTCTTAGCAAGTAAAAATCAAGGTGCCAATTGGAGTTCCTATATAGAGACTCTATGGGAAGATCCATTTCCTCACTCATTCAGTTATTGCCAAAACTCGTTTCCATGTGGTTTAAGTCGCTTCCTGCTACCTATTAGGTGAGGGCTGGCCTTAACTCCTATAGGCCTCTCTAATTCCTTGCATTTGGTTTTCTGTATCTCAGAACCAGTACAGGGTGATAGATCCTTCTCATGTTGTCATCTCTGATCTCAATCCAGGCTAATTTCCTCTTTACCTAATTACTGTTGCAAAGTCCCTTTTGCCATATTAGGGAACATATTCTCAGGTGTTAGGGAGACATAATATGGATATTCTTGGGTGTCAGGTCATAGCATTATTTTGTCTACCATAAACATTTTATGTCCCAGAATCATAACGGATAAATTATATGATACCTCGGATAATACTTCCATTTACTGTGTTAGGCCTTTAGAAGAGGGTATTATGTATATTCCTTTATGTTTTTGGATTTATTCATGTAAGATAATTGTATATGGTTGATGGAATGATTAAGACAATTTATTTCTAATGTGAATGCCTTTTATTTCTTTTTCTTGCCTAATTACTCTAGCTAGGACTTCAGTACTATATTGAATAAAAGTGACAAGAGTAGGCACCCTTTTCTTGTTCCTGATTTAGAGTATAAGGTTTCAGCTTTCACCATTGAGTATGATAGCTATGGGCTTGTTATATAGGGTCTTTATTATGTTGAGGTATGTTCTCTCTCTACCCACTTTGTTGAAAGTTTTATGTAAATGGATGTTGAATTTTGTCATATGCTTTTCTTCAGCCATTGAGATCATAATATTTTTATACTTCATTTTGTTAATGTAGTATATCACATTGATATGTTCGTGGATGTTGAACCATCCTTGGAACAAATCCTGTTTGTTTTTGGTGTATGATCCTTTCAGTGTATTGTTGAATTTATTGTGCTTATATTTTGTTGAGGATTTTCGCATCTATGTTCCTCTAAAATATTGGCCTATGATTTTATTTTCTTATAGTATTCTTGGCTGGATTTGGTACCAGGGTAGTGCTTGACTTGTAAATGAGTTTGGAAGTGTTTCCTTCTAATTTTTAGAGATGTTTCAGAAAGATTAGTATTCTTCATTTAATGTTTGGTAGTATTCATCAGTGAAGCAGTCTGGTCCTGGACTTTTGTTTGTTGGGAGGTTTTTGATTACTGATTCAATTTCTTTATAAGTAATTGGTCCATGTGTATTTTGTATTTCCTGATTATTAATAATAGCCTAAAAAGGTTGTATGTTTCGAGGAATTTATCTGTTTCTTCTAGGTTGTCTAATTGTTAGTGTTATGATTTTTCATTGTTTCTTATGATCCTTTGTATTTCTGTGGTTGTCAGTTGTAATGTCTCCTTTCTCATGCCTGATTTTATTTGAGCCTTCTCTTTTTTTTCTTGGTGAATCTAGCTAAAGGTTTGTGCATTTTGCTTATCTTTGAAAGGACCCAGCTGTTAGTTATATTGATCTTTTCCATTGTTTTTTTTTTAGTCTCTATTTCCTTATTTCTGCTCTGATATTTTATTTCCTTCTAATTTGGGGTTTCATTTGTTCTTTTTCTAGTTCCTTGAAGTATAGAGTTAGATTGTTCATTTGAGTTTTTTCTTGTTTTAGGAGGTAGGCATTTATTGCTGTGCTCTGTCCTCTAAGAAATACTTTTGCTGCATTTCATAAATTTTGGTGTATTGTATTTATGTTCTCATTGGTCCTAAGGTATTTAAAAAATTTTTTCCTTTTCTTTATTGACTCAGTAAAAAATTGTCAATATCTGCAGTAATTCTTGTCGACCCAAATAGTAAAACTGTTACTATTTGCAGGTGATGTGATAATATATATATAAAAAACTTTAAGGGCTCCACCAAAGTGCTGATAGATCTAATCAGTAAATTCAGTAATGTTGTAGGATAGAAAAATACAAAATTCTTTTGGGTCTCTATACACTATGAGAAGGAGACGTTAAGAAAACAATTCCATTTGCAATTCCATCAAAAAATTAAAATGCATAAGAATAAATTTAAGGAGGTGAAAGACCTGTATACTGAAAACTATAAGACAGTGAAGAAAAAAATTAAATAAATGGAAAGATAATCCATGCTTGTGGATTGGAATAATTAACATGAGTAAAGTGTTCATATTATTCAAAGGAAATCTGCACATTCAGTGCAATCCCTATCAAAATTCCAATGACATTTTTCACTAAAAAAAAAAATTCTAAATTGGTATGCCACCACAAAACACCCCACATACCCAGAATAGTCTTGTGAAAGAACAAAACTGGAGGCATCATGTTCCCTGATATCAAAATACATTATGAAGTTATCTGTGCTACTGATATAAGATGGCTAACAGACACATGAAAAAATGTTCAAAATCATTAGCCATCAGGGAAATTCAAATCAAAACCACACTGAGATACCACCTTATGCCAGTTAGAATGGCAAAAATAGACAAGGCAAGAAACAACAATTGTTGGAGAGGACGTGGAGAAAGGGGATCCCTTCTACATTGTTGGTGGGAATGCAAGTTGGTACAGCCACTCTGGAGAACAGTGTGGAGGTCCCTTAAAAAGTTAAAAATTGAACTACCCTATGACCCAGCCATTGCACTACTGGGTGTTTACCCCAAAGATACAGACGTAGTGGAGAGAAGGGCCATATGTACCCCAATGTTCATAGCAGCAATGTCCACAATAGCTAAATCGCGGAAGGAGCCGAGATGCCCTTCAACAGATGACCGGATTAAGAAGTTGTGGTCCATATATACAATGGAATATTACTCAGCTATCAGAAAGAACGAATTCTCAACATTTGCTGCAACATGGACGGCACTGGAGGAGATAATGCTAAGTGAAATAAGTCAAGCAGAGAAAGACAATTATCATATGATTTCTCATCTATGGAACATAAGAACTAGGAAGATCGGTAGGGGAAGAAAGGGATAAAGAAGGGGGGGGTAATCAGAAGGGAGAATGAAGCATGAGAGACTATGGACTATGAGAAACAAACTGAGGGCCTCAGAGGGGTGGGGGCATGGGATAGACCAGTGATGGGTAGTAAGGAGGACACGTATTGCATGGTGCACTGGGTGTTACACGCAACTAATGAATCATCGAACTTTACATTGGAAGCTGGGGATGTACTGTATGGTGACTAACATAATATAATAAAAAAACATAAAAAAAAAAGATAAAACTTTATGGTACCAATATAAAAACAAACCCATTGATCAGTGGAACCAAATAGTCTAGAAACAAGCCCATTCATATATGATCAATTACTTTTGGCAAAGGAGTCAAGAATATAATATGAGGAAAGGATAGGTTCTTCAATAAGTGGTCCTAGGAAAACTGGGCCCCCATATGCAAAAGAATAAAACTGGACTATGACTACTATCCTACACCATACACAAAAATTAAGATGCATCAAAGGCTTGAATGGAAGACCTGAAACCATAAAACTCCTGGAAGAAAATATAGGCAGTAAGTGCCTTTACATTAGTCTTTTGTTGATTATTTGGATCTGGCTTCAAAAGCAAAGACAACAATAAACAAGTAGGACTACATTAAACCAAAAATCTTCTGCACAGCTAAGGAAGCCATCAACCAATTGAAAAGGCAGCTGACTGAGTGGGAGAAGATACATGCAAATTAAAATCTGATTAGTGGTTAATACCCAAAATATATAAAGAATTCCTGCAATTCAATAGCCGAAAACCAATTCAATTAAAAAAAAAAAGAGCAGAGGATCTGAATAGACATTTCCCCCAAAGAAAACCTAAAGATGGCTAACAGGTATATGAAAAGATGCTGAATATCACTGATTATTGGGGAACTGCTGCTCAAAACCACAATGAGATATGACCTCACACCTGTCAGAATGGGTGTTCTCAAAAAAACCAAGAAATAACAAGTGTTGGCGAGGCTGTGGAGAAAAGGAAACCCTTGTGTACTGTTGTAAATGTACATTAGTGCAGACATTATGGAAGACAATATGTAGGTTCCTCAAAAATTTAAATATATGATCTAGCACTTCCACTTCTGGATATTTTCCCAAAGGAAATGAAGACACTAACTCAAAAAGATAAATGTACTCCATGTTCCTTGCGGCACTATTTATAATAGCCAAGATGTGCAGTCAATGAGTGAATGCATAAAAAATGTGATTATCTTATTCACACACATACACAAAGACACAACAGAATTCTATTCAACCATAAAAAAGAATGAAATCTTGTCACTTGTGACAATACGGATGGACCTTGAGAGCATTATGCTAAGTGAAGTAAGTCAGAGAAAGATACCGTCTGATCTCACTTATATGTGGAATATTAAAAAAAAAAATCCAAGCTGATAGGTACATAGAAGATTGGTGGTTGCCAGAGGCAGTAGTGGTGGAGTGCAGTTCCATGGGTGAAGGGGCTCCAGAGATAAAAAAATTTCCGGTTATGAAATAAATCAGGAGGATACAAAGTATAGCATAGTGGCTATAGTTAACATACCAGATTGCATATTTGAAAGCTGCTGAGATAGTAAATCTGGAAAGTCCTCATCACAAGGAAAAACAAAATCATAACTATGTATGAGGACAGATATTAACGAGATTATTATGATCATTTCATAATATATACAAATAATGAATCATTCTTTTTTATACCTGAAACTAATAGTGTTATGTGTGACATGCTCAATTTAAAAAAGAGAACTGAGTAGGTTAATTTTAATTTTATAAAGCTTCTTTGTAACAGAACAACATTGTATATGGTTAGAAATGACATTAAAATTTTTTAGTTAACTATAGAGCAGTTTTTGATTTACAGTGCCACTGAACAGTTTCGGTATAGGGCTTTCCCCCTGTACTTTCACATGCACAACCTCTTCCGTTATCACCATCCACCATAGAGGAGTACGTTTGTTGCAGTTGGTGTACACTGGCATAGTACCCCCACTGTCCACAGTTGCTGTTAGGGTTCAGCTTGGTGCTGTGCATTCTAAGGGTTTTGGACACATGTGTAATGACATGTATCGAGCATTATATTATCATACACAGTTCCACTGCTCTAAAAATCCTCCTTATTCCACCTCTTCATTCTTTTCTGTCTTGTCCCTTGTCCTGGCAACCATGGAGCTTTTTTTTTTTTTTTTTTTTTTTTAAACCGTATCCGTAGTTTATCCTTTTCCCAGAGTGTCACATAGCTGGAATCATACCATATATAGCCTTTCAGACTGACTTTTTCAGCTAGTAATATGTATTTCTGTATCTTCTCATTACTTGATAACTCACTTTTTTGTACTGAATAATGTTCCATTGTATGATGATGTACCACAGTTTATCTTTCCATTCACTTACTAAAGGGCATCTTGGTTGCACACAAGTTTTGAGAGTTCTGAATAAAGGTGCAATAAACATCTGTATGAAGGTTCTTGTGTGGGTGTAAGTTTTCAGCTGCTTTGGGTAAATACCAGGGAACATCACTGTTGGGTTATATGGAAAGAGGACTTTTACTTTTGTAAGAAACAATCAAGCTGTCTTCCAAACGGGCTATACCGTGTAGCATTCTCAATCAGCAATGACTGAGAGTTCCTGTTGCTTCAGATCCTCACCAATGTTTGATGTTGGTGTATTTGATTTTGAGCATTCCAATAAGGTATGAAGTGGTATCTCATTGGTTTTTTAAAATTTGTATTTCCCTTATGACCTAGAGCATCTTTCTCATATGCCGATTTGGCTTCTGTAGATCTTCTTTGGCGAGTTGTCTGTTAAGGTGTTTGATCTGTTGTTTTAATGGTGTTTGGTTTTTTCTTGATAATTTGTAAGAGTTCTTCGTGTATTTTGGATAACAGCCCCTTATCAGATATGTCTTTTGCAAATATTTTCTCATCTGTGGCTGGTCTTCTCATTTTATTAGCATTGTTCTTCACAGAGCAGGATTTTTAATTTTAATGAAGTCCAATTTATGAGATTTTTTTTCATGGGTCCTGTTGCTGTTGTATCTAGAAAGTCGTTGCCAAAATGAGGGTATCTAGATATTCTCCTAGGTGGTTATCTTGAAGATTTTTATAACTCTGCATTTTACATCTAGATCGGTGGTTCATTTTGAGTTGATTTTTGCGAAGGGTATAATCTCTGTGTCTAGATACTTTTTTTTTTTTTTTTCTCCTGTGGGTGTCCTTTTGGTCCATCAACATTTGTTGAAAAGACTGTGTAAATGATACTGTGTTTTGAATTTCAAATTCTCTTTAGCCAGTTTGGGTATATAGGAAAGCATTTGACTTGTTTATTAACTTTGTATCCTGCAACCTTGATTTAATGGCTTATGGGTTCTATGAGGGCTTTTTTTTTTTTTTATTCTTTCAGATTTTTTTATGTAGATGATCATGTCATCTGTGAACAAAGACAATTTTATGCCTTTTGCAAAAATAAAAGAATTACCTTTCTTTTCTTCATGCATTTACAGACACAGTTATGATGTTGAAAATCAGTAAGAAGAGAAGGACATCTTGTTCCTTATTGTGAAGACCTTGAGTTTCTTACAGTTAAGCAAGTAGTTAGCTGTAGGTTTTTAGAAGATACTCTTTATCAAGTTAGGAAGTTCTTTATTCCTCATTTACTGAGAGTTTTTATCATGAATCTTTGGATATTGCCATATGCTCTTTCTGCATCTGTTTAAATGATCATGTAGTTTTTCTTCTGTAGCCTAGAGATGCCATAGATTACATCAGTTGATTTTCAAATGTTGAACCAATCTTGCAGTTTGGGATAAATTTTACTTGGTCATGGAGCATATTTCTTTCTACACGTGGTTGGATTCAGTTTGCTGATACTTTGTTGAGGATTTGTGTGTGTGTGTGTGTGTGTGCGTGCGTGTGTGTGTGTTAGCTGCTGTATCTGTATTAATGAGAGTTACTGGCCTGTAGTTTTCCTTTTTTTTTTTTCTTTTTGTAATGCCTTTGTGTTTGTTTTGGTATTAGGGTAATTCTGATTTCATAGAATGAGTTAGCAAGCATTCCTTCTGTTTGTATACTCTGAAAGGGATTCTAGAGAATTGGTATAATTTTCCCTTAAATATTTATTAGAATTCATCACTGAACCCACCGGGGCATGGTGCTTTCTTTTTTGGAAGGTTATTAGTTATTGACTTGATTTCTGTAATAGATATGATCCTGTTTAGGTTGTCTATTCTTGTGTGAGCTTGGCAGATTTTATCTTTCAAGGAACTGGTACGTTTCATTAGGTTATCACCTTTGTGGACAGAGTTGTTTATAGTATTCTTTTAATTCTCCTTTTAATGTTCATAATAGCATTATTTCTCCTCTTTTATTTCTAGTAATAGTAATCTGTGTCCTCTTTTTTTCTTAGTTAACCTCACTAGAGGCTTATCAATTTTATCAATCTTTTCAAAGAAACTTTTTGGTTTTCTTAATTTTTCTACAGATTTATTTTCAGTTTCATGGATTTCGAGCTACTTTTTTTTTTTTTTAAAGATATTATTTATTTATTTGACAGAGAGACAGCGAGAGAGGGAACACAAGCAAGAGGGAATGGGGGAGGGAGAAGAAGCAGGCTTCCCGCCGAGCAGGGAGCCTGATGTGGGGCTTGATCCCAGGACCCTGGGATCATGACCTGAGCCAAAGGCAGATGCTTAATGACTGAACCACCCAGGCGCCCCTCGAGCTACTTTTTATATTTCTTTTGTTTACTTTGGATTTATTATGCTCTCTTTTTCTAGTTTCCTAAGGTGGAAGCTTAAGTTCTTGATTTATATCTTATCTAATATATTCATTCAATGTTATATATCCTTGTAAACAGTGCTTTTACTACATATAGCCCACAAATTTTGTTAAGGTGTGTTTTCATACTCATTTAGTTTCTAATGTTTTTAATTTTTTTTTTTTTTTGAGATTTCTTCTTTTGCCCATGTATTGTTAGAAGTGTTGTTTATTCTCCAAATATTTTGGAATTTTCCAGCTATATTTCTTAACTGATTTGTAGTTCCATTGTGGTCTGAGTGCAGACACTGTATGATTTTTACTTTTTAAAATTTAGTAAGGTGTGTTTTATGGCCCAGAATGTGATCTGTCTTGCTGATTAGTCCATGGGAGCTTAAGAAGATGTATTCTGCTATTGGATGAAGTAGTCTATAGATATCTATTATATCCCATTGACTAATAGTATTATTACCAAGTTCAACCATGTCCTTACTGATTTTTTTGTCTGCTGGATCTGTCCGTTTCTGAAAAGGGAGTTGTTGAAGTCTTTACCTGTGATAGCGGGTTCACCTATTTCTCCTTTCGGTATTCAGTGTTTGCCTCACATATTTGGAAGCTTGGTTGTTAAGATGCATACAGCTTAAGGATGGTTGTGTATTCATGGAGAATTGACCCCTTTATCATTATAGAATACCTTTCATTATTCCTAATAGCTTTTCTTGCTTTGGAATCTACTCTTTGAAAATTAATGTAGCTATCGCTGCTTTCTTTTTATTAGTATTTACAGCTATATTTTTCTCCATCCATTTACTGTCAATGTATATGTGTCTTTAAAGTGTGTTTCTTACAGACAATATGTAGCTGGGTCTTTTTTTTTTTTTTTTTGGGTACACTGTGGCAATCTGCATCTTTTAATTGATGCATTTAGACCATTGATGTCCAAAGTGATTAATTAATATAAATTGGCTTTAAAAAAATATAAAGGTAGTAGTGCTTTCCATTTATTTTTGAGACCACATAAATCTGGAGTGCTTGGCTGGCTCAGTTTGTAGAGCGTGCATGACTTTTGATCTGAGGGTTGTGAGTTGAAGCCCCTTGATGGCTGTAGAGCTCCCTTAAAAAAAAAAATAATTCTGCTTATATGTGTGTAAAAGTACTTTGGCTGTCATAGAATATGATCTTCTTTTGATGGTTAGCTTTTTAATGTTTATAAGTGAATCAAGTTTCAAATGGAAGCTATTTTGTAAAATACTTTAAACTCATACAGGATTTTTTTTTTCTCCAGTAAATTGAGGTACTCAGTATGAGGGAGTTACAGAACTAAACTGAAGATAAAAATTATAATCCTAAATTCTATCTATGGGAATTAAGAAAGGCAGAGAATATGCCTATATACATCTGAAGGATTTGAGAAGGTCATCCTCTCTGGGAACTCACTCCCAGGCAAAGCTGTCATTTAACTACTCTCATGAAAACTGCCCTTCCCTTTTTTGAGCCCTGGATTGAATGTGGTCTTGGTATTTAGAAAAGCGAATTAAGTACTGCAGCCTAAAAGCTTAATCATTGTATATGACTTATACATTTTAGTTCCATATTTTACACTTGTTCTGTAGCCCTTGAGAACATGAGTGTGGTAGACTTTACTAGGATTATCTTTTGCTAAGAAAACTGTCATACATAGCAGATACAGAGTTTTACTTTATTTTTTTTTTAAGATTTTATTTATTTATTCGACAGAGAGACAGCCAGCTAGAGAGGGAACACAAGCAGGGGGAGTGGGAGAGGAAGAAGCAGGCTCATAGCAGGGGAGCCTGACGTGGGGCTTGATCCCATAACGCCAGGATCACGCCCTGAGCCGAAGGCAGACGCTTAACCGCTGTGCCACCCAGGCGCCCCCAGAGTTTTACTTTATTATGCTTTTTTACATCAAGAAACCATTTGCTCTTGTGATTGGAAAAAAAGTGAACCAATTTGATAGTGCTCTCCAGCAATCCAGAAGTATTATAGCAGTTTTTAATTATTATGCTTATTTTTTGTTTTCCCAATAGCACAGGATAAGAAAACCCTAGTTTGCAGAATACTGATACAAAGTTGCCATTGCCCCTATTTCTGTAACATTTTTGCTTTTGTATTTTTAGTTGGAGTGGGAAGAAGCGAATAGCATAGTTTCTTATAAATGATCAGTAAATAGTTCTGTGGATAAATAAATGTGTGAGAAAAGTCAAGACCTATTTAAGGTTTGAAATGCAAGTAGCATCTGAAGTAGAAAGCTGGCTGAATAGCTAATGAACTTTTAAATCTGGAAGATTCTGTGGAATGTGTTGCATTTTTCCCCCAGAAGTATTATGATTGATTTGTATTCCTTTCTTCCACTATCTAGATACTGATTTTGAATAATCATAAATAATTTGGTGATGATAGAGTTAAAGCCCTCATACAAAATACTGTTTTACAGCAGTTTTCCTAATATTTTCTTAAGTTTTAAACAGAAGTAAGAATACAACTAGTAAAGACTAATTTTACGGCAATGGGATTTACTCTAATCTAAACTAATATACAGAAAAACTTAGTTTCTCATCACATATCTGATCTGTCTTCTCAAAAATAGGTTTTCAGGGAGTGTGACGATTTTCTTTTGAGATATTTCTGTGGCTCAACGAATGGCTCACAATTCTCTCCATGTCCTTTCATTGCTCATGATAATTACTCGTTTTTTCTTTAACTGATTGCTACTTTTTTTAATTTATTTTTTTACCTTACTTCCTGTCTAAGTTTAGAAGGGTAAGATTGTTTCACATTGTGGCATAGGAGATGGGAAGGGAGTTGTGAGGAGAAATTACAGCTTCAGAGTTTAAAATAAAGGAGGAGAGGGACCTGACTTGGGTAAGGTAGAATCCAAGGCCCAGAACTGATACAGGAAATTCTTCTTTTCCAGTAATATTTTATTAATGTTGCTGATATTTATTTTCCATTGGTTTTTTTATATGAAAGAGTAATTTAAAAATTCATTTTTAGATGCAAACGAGAAACCAATTTATTTGATCACAACACTGGATAATACAATGGAAGATCTGCTAACACTGGAATATGTGAAGGTGAGTGCTTCGTTTGTATGCTTGCTGTGGTAAATGTACTTCTGTAATGTTGTAATCAAGTTTTGTAAGTTAGATTCAGCTTAATCTTCATTGTAATGTGTTTTCTAAAATTCCTAAAAATTTTAAGGTTTTTTTTTTGTCATCCTTTATTAGTTTTGATTTATAAACAATAGAGAAAAATAATAGGCCTCTGTTCTAAGTAGAAACGACATGAAGTTTTGAGTTTTTTTTCCCTCCATCAGATAGCCAAAAAAACCTAAATCAAAAACCCAAACCTTTTTTTAAAAATTTTTTTAATTTAAAGTCTTAACTGTATTTGAGAGAGACAGCATGCATGCGGACGGGGGATGGGGAGAGGGGTGAAAAGAGAAGGAGAGAGAATCTCAAGAAAACTCCCACTGAGCATGGAGCCCGACGCTGGGCTTGTTCTCATGACCCTGAGATTATGACCTGAGCGGAAATCAAGAGTTGGAGGCTTAACTGTGACTGAGCCACTCAGGCGCCCTAAAACCAAAACCTTTTAATCTTGATGGAGTTTATTTTTATACGAGATCAGTCTTTCATTTGATTTCCTGGTGTTATCTGAACTTACCTCATTTTCCTGGTTTCAGTGACTCTATTCCTTTTCTATTGATTTATGATATTCCTTTCATCATTTATTAAGTTTTTATATGTACTAGGGTCTACTTAAGATTTATTCCATGTTTTCATTGACCTGTTTTTACTTTTATGTAAGTGCCACATTAATTTAATAATTGCTTTATCGTAGGGGCACCTGGGTGGCGTGGTCAGTTGAGCTTCCCACTCTTGTTTCCCCTCTGGTTGTGATCTCAGGGTTGTGGGATGGAGCCCTACCTCAGGCTCTCTGCTCAGCACGGAGTCTGCTTGGGTTTCTCTCTTCCTCTCCGTCTGCCCCTCCCCCCTACACTTGTGTACTCTCTATTTCTCTCTCTAAAATAAATATATGATAAAATCTTAAAGTAATTGGGGCACCAAGGTGGCACAGTTGGATAAGGGTTCAGACCCTTGGTTTCAGCTCAGGTCATGTTCTTGGGGTCTTGGGATCAAGCCCCACATGGGGCTCCCATCTCAGTGAGAAGTCTGCTAAAGTTTTCTCTCTCCCTCTGCCCTGAGCCACCCTCATGCGTGCTCTCTCTCTCTCTCAAATAAATAAATCTTTAAAAAAAAATACTTGATCATAATAACAATGCTGAAAGAGTATTTTATTGCTTTTAAGACCATTTTTACTATTATTGATGTAGATATATTAGGGTTTTTGTTTATGCATTAAATAACTTTTATATGACAAAAGCATTCTAGATCTAAAGGTAATGCACAGTATTTGGATACTTGATAGACAATTCTGTCGCATAGAGGAAGAATTAGGAAGGCCCTTATGGAGTTGCAATTGTGTATACTATATGTCTTCCTAAGATACTCGAACAGATTTGCTTTTTTTTTTTTTTTCTCTTTGGATAGGCTGAAAAGAATCTACCCAACTTGAAAAGTACTTATAACAATGCTATGCAACTGATCAAGGTATGAATGAATAATTTATTTTCTAATTAGATACTGTATTTCTAAGTAAATATATTATGAAAACTTTTATAACTACAACTGTATGATCCTTGAAGATAAAAATAGAATATTATAAATTCTCTGTCCTTTATACCACAAACCATAGTGCCTTATACCGAGCAGCAAACAAATATTTATTGACCTATTACTAAAATCAGCTTTGTTCTTTAGGTGAACTTTTCCTCTTTGGATATTCATTTACATACCGAAGCACTTCTGAATACAATAAATTATTTTAATAATATACTTCCACAATTGGAAGAAAAACCAGCTCCAGTGTCTGTTGCAGAGACTGAAGACAAAGGAGAGGTCGTTAAAAAAATGCGTAGGTTTAAAATTCAGCTTCAAAGTTTTTTACCATGTGGATCAATAATAAATTAGCTTTTGCTTTATTATTCATGCCTAATATTGGCTTCAGAATTCTATTGCCTAGATTAATATCTAGAAAGATTACTATATACCAGGTAAATTTTAGAAAATGATACTTAAAGTGATTACCAGTTATGAAAATGTGACTTTTATTTATCATATTAATCTTTTTAGTCAGATATTATACAGTGCTAGTATTTGATTTGGATTACAATTCGTGCGTTTAATATCATAATTTTAGATTAGAAAAATAGAACTGAGAAAATTTGAATCATTTCACAGTGTGTTTTTTAATCAAGTACTTTTTAAACAATGAAAAGTTGAGGTTTGACAATGAGAAGTATTACCTCATAATCATTGTGTCTCAAATGATTTGTGGTTTTAAAACTATAATTTTCTAGGTTTAAATGTTAGTCTCATCTAGGAACTGTTTTTTGTTGTGTCTGATTTGTTTGGCTTTGTTTTTATTAGGTTTGATTGGTTTTTTTTTAGAATCCCTAATTGAGTAGTGACAAGATTATTTTGCTTGCTTTCAATGGAATGGCAAATCAGATTTTCCTCTAGTATTATCATTAATTTTTCTTATACTTCAGTTACTTTATAAGGGTAGTGAGCTAACTACTAAACTTTTTCCTTATGTTTTACAATTATTTTTTTGCAGCTTTAAAACTATCCAAGAACGAAGATATTATTACCTGGCAGATTTTAGCAGAATTATCTTGTTTACAGATCTTTATTCAAGATCAGAAACGTAACATTGCTGAAATTAAGATTGAAGGTAATAAAATTTCAGAAAAAATAA
Source organism: Ailuropoda melanoleuca (assembly GCF_002007445.2). Lineage (NCBI taxonomy): Eukaryota > Metazoa > Chordata > Mammalia > Carnivora > Ursidae > Ailuropoda > Ailuropoda melanoleuca. The sequence goes on from NC_048234.1 coordinate 31,346,550, forward strand.
ATTCAGAACTATTAAATGGAAGAAAAGCCATTCAGTCATTCTTGTATTCCCTTAGGGCTTGATTCTGAGATCGTTATGAGGCCTGCTGCAACTGAAGTAAATGCAAAGCTAAGGAATATAATTGTTTTGGATTCTGATAAGACAGCCGTATACAAAAAGGTATGAATTTGTTTCTATTACTTAATAGTACCTCATTAAACATGCTTGTCCTTAAACATTGGTCATATAAATTAGTTGTTGGAATTTAGCAATGTGGCTATTAAGTGGATGGGTTTTGGAGTTAGGCATAATTGGGTTTGTATCTTAGCTCTGTTCCTTAGCAGTTGAGTGACCTAAACTGAGATTCTGTTTCTTTATTTGTAAAATGAGGATTAAGTATCTCATTAATAAGTTTACATAATGCTCCTGAAACATAGTTGGGGGCTAAGGAGGGGCAGTTAGTAAATGTCTTTTTCATTTTTTTTCTTTCTTTTTGTTCTTCTCCAAATACTGTTATGAAGTCAGACTGAACAGATGAGATTATTTTTTAAGTTTATTTTCATGGGTACTTACTATGGTATAGCTGTTCACAATTTTTTTTTTTTTAAAATTTTATTTATTTGACAGAGATAGAGACAGCCAGCGAGAGAGGGTACACAAGCAGGGGGAGTGGGAGAGGAAAGAAGCAGGCTCATAGCAGAGGAGCCTGATGTGGGGCTCGATCCCAGAACGCCGGGATCACACCCTGAGCCAAAGGCAGACGCTTAACCGCTGTGCCACCCAGGCGCTCCAGCTGTTCACAATATTAACTGAGTCCTTTGAACGGATGGCTAGTGGTCGAAGGGATCAGTATTAGTACTGGGTATAAGACGGTAAGGTTCTTGGTCCAGATACTGTTGTAGAGTTGGACAGGTAATTTTTGAACAGTTGAGCCTCTAGGTAAGATGGTATATTTAAGAGAGTGAAGACAACATCAAGGAGTAAGATCAGAAAAGGCTGAGGTACTTCTTGAGTCATGAAGTTAGAGTTTGGAGTGTGAAAGGAAATAAGTGAGGTTTAGCCAATAATACTGATGAGATACAGTGATGACTTGATTTTTCTGTTAAATAAAAATCCTTACTCTTTATATTTTCTTATTAGGCTTGCTAGTGTGAGATAACAAGAGTGCCAAAGCATCAAGTGTGTGTGGTCCATAGTAATAAGGAACAAGAAATTTTCCGGAAGCCATGAATTAATGTGCTTCTATTGCTTTTATTTAAGAAAAAAACAAAAGTACTAAAGCATTTAAGAAGTAGATTATGCATTTTCTTTGCCCTGTCTAGGAAGTAAAGCTCACATAAATAAGTCCATCTACTAAAAGTCACACAAGTAGTTAGTAATGGAACTGATAATGTAACCCAAGGCATTTACTTTTTTTCTCCTATTTAATTTTATTACTAATGAATCTGTAAGGTTAAAAAAGTCGATTTACAAAAAGCTACAAAATGAAAAGTTTTGTACTTTGGTCTTCTTGCCCCATCCCCATTTCCCTCTCCCTATTCCTTGACTTTGATTCCAGTGTACATGATTTTTTAGATTTTTTAAAAAGATTTTATTTATTTATTTTAGAGAGAG